>NW_026557278.1:0-25467 GCF_029017545.1 Prosopis cineraria | reverse complement strand
TTCCTTCTAGTCTTTTTTTTTTCTAGAGTTAATCCTACCCCTACGAGTCATGGATATTGACTTTAAAGGAGAGAGAAGGGGGAAGAATGAAGAATGATAGGGTGGGCATTATAACTTGGGCAAGGGCATGTATAGTTAGACAACGGCTATTTACGACTTATAAAAAAAATCACAACTTGTAATGGTAAGTTTTAAAAGGCTATTGCCCAGCTGTAAATGCCCTTACTCAAGTTGTAAATGTGTAGGATGTGAGATTTGGGAGTATTTTGTGAATTTCATGAAACTTCTTGATAGTAAATTCCTTTATGTGGGACTAAATGTAATTTCCCTAACTTGTATCTATTTTAATTCTTTAAGAATTTAATAAAAAAGTATTGATTAAAGGAAGAATGACATTAAAGCCCAAAAACAATGAATTTATTATGATAGTTAGGTCCCAACAAATTTTTTTGTATAATTAGTCGTAAATATTAGATTCAAATAGTTACAAATTCAAGAGTTTTTATTACAAATAAAATATTTTAATTTAAATATAATTCTCAATTTACAATTGAAATTTTTATTTGTTATTATTTGAATCAATATTTGCAATTTATTTTTCAAAACATTTTGTTGAAAACTCAACTGTCATAAATTCTCCATTTTAGGACTTATATATTCAGTCTCATATACTTTAATGCTTGTTCATAACAAAATCAAAACAAATCTTATATATCTTATTTATTTTATAACAAAACACTTTTTATTATTAATACATATTAAAATCTTTGTCCAGTAGGTGAGACACCCAGGTAGAAGGAGAATAAATTTCCTATAAAAGTGTTGTAGTGTGGTATCTTCCAAGACTCGAGCACTTGTTTGGTAATGAAAGGGATGCAAAAGATCTGAGATAGCATGCAACTAAAAAATTTCTTATGAAAAGCTGAGACATCCATCAAACTACGAGCAATGCAAGAAAATCGATCAATTGTTTCTTAATTTTTAGCAATGACTAAGGAATGGTCTGGCAAGGTTTTGTATGGATGCATGAATCTTAGCCTGAATGTTAGTTTATTTAGTTATTTCCATAGTTCTTGGAATTGAGTTTATTAGCTAGGGTTTTTTGTTAAATTTGTTTAGTTTATTTATTCCTTTTAACTGTACATACACTACTAGAAAAATCATATTAGTGACGGATAATTAGTGACAACTTTATATCCGTCACTAATTATAGTGATTAGTGACAGATTAGTGATGGATGATAATATCAGTCACATTTCTTTTAAAAGTTTATAATTTGTGACGAATATAATTTGGTCACTAATTATCGGTCACTGAATTGTGACAGATGCTCAAAGTTGTCACAATTTTACAAAACAATCACAAAATTAGTGACTAATAATAGTGACCTATGGATATCCGTCACTAAGTGTGAAAGTATAATAACAATTAATTATTTATGTTAATATAAAATAGATAATTAATTTAATTGTATTGTTAAAATAAAAATATATTATTAATAAAGATATTAATGTTAAAATAGGAAATAAAAATATATTTATGTTAAAATGATTTATTAATAATTGATAAAAATTTTCTTTTAAATGTTATAATATTTTATACCAATTATGATTACTTTTTAGATGCATTTAGATGGGTAAAATATTAGGTTAATTTTACTAATATAATATAATAAAAAAATTGAACATGAAAATTAATATAATTTCAGAGTCACCATCAGACCCTAAAACTAAAACCCTTCCCTCCTTTGCAATTCTATTATCACTAAACTCGCGCTCTGCTCCCGCCGTTCATCTCCAGTGCTCTGCTACTGATGCTCGAAGAAATCAGGCGCACAACAATTCTCTTTCTCGCCTCACTCAGGTACGCTTTGCCTTTGACCCCTTTGAGCACAATAAACATTTCTCTTGATTCAACATGAGAGTAGGTTTGAAAAAGGGCTTTCTTAGATAGTCTAGGTTTGAAAAAAAAAATTCACAGCCTTTTCCCCTGCCACTTTGCTTTTGTCTGTATTCTTGCTCTCATTATGATTTTCGTATTCTCAGTTGTTGAATATGCCTGAAGAATAGATTCTATTAGTGTTAGGACTCCTCTTTCGAGACTATGGGAAGGGATAATGAGATTATTTAATAGGTTGCCAAACACTACAATGAACTTTATTCCCTTTTCCTAAAAAGTTTTAGCTTTACTTGGGAGACCCAAATTTATTCAATAACTTGAATGGACCAATATAATAAAGCCACCAAGGAAAAAGGGATTTTGACTTTTCTTAGCTTACTTTGGAATGAAACCACATCAACTTGTTTTGTTTAATAATATTTTTATGGTGCTTAGTTTTGGAGTCTTTTGTTTTGTGGTGTGGGATTTATTGAAATTTAATTATATGCTCTGGTAGTCAATCGCAGGGTCAGTTCAACAATGGAAATTTTATTTTTAATAATTTGTATATTAATTTATATGTATTCCAAGGTGAAGGTTATGCATTGAATCTGCAATTGAAAGGCTAACAACTCTTTTTTCTTCTTTCAAAGCTGAGGTAATATCTTTATCATGCTTCTATTTCTCTGTTTTTTACCTTTCTCATTTTCTTACTTTTTCATTCCCATTGATTGTAATGCTTAGCTCTAGCTAGTGACCATCAGGGATGGAGAAGAAACAATCAAGTGAGATGGGGTTAAAACTAAAAGTGTGTTTTGGCTTATAGTATTCTTGTCTTTAATTTATGTAATACTAAAAATGAACAATTAATTGTCAAGCTTTTTGTCCTCCTTGCTGCAGCTAAAAATTAATTATATGCTTCTAATTATATTATATTCATGTCCACTTAATCATAGCTTTTTCTTTTTTGATTAATTATATTCACCATATGCTTTTAACTTGATTTCTTTCTTTCTTTGTTCTTTTCTTTTATGCAGTCCTTTGAAGTATATTGGTACAAATCTCGCAGCTTTGCATAACTTCATTATTATCAAGTAAGCCTAATTAATTAAGTTACCAAATTATACATGCAAGCAGTTTTTCAATGTTTTAAAAAAGGTCGTTTGATCATACATTTTTGCCATGAAATTTCACATTCATAGTTCTACATGTGTGCTATTTGATGTGCAAAATTTCCATTATTTTTAGAGCTCCTTGGTAGATTACAATTTAATGGTTTTTGGATGCTAGGCCATTTGATTGTCATCCCAGGAGTGTTATTTTTTTAATTATATTAAACTCTTTACTGGTTTTAGACTTAGTAAACCTTATTTCTTGAATTAGTTATGTTAATTAGTTATTTTGTCTTAAATAATTACATGGTATCATGTAGAAGACTATGAGGGATGATCGAATGTGGATGTATAGTCGGCGTGACGAAAGTGGAAAAGGACTGAACAAAAAGTTTATAGATGGTGTAGAACAATTTGTGGCATTTGTTCTTTCTCAACCAAATCTAGTCTCAAATGGCCAAATAAGGTGTCCGTGTTCAAAATGTGACAATAAGAAATTTTTAGAGTATGAAATCGTCAAGGTTCACCTTTATCGTCATGGTTTTGTCCCTAATTATGACCCATGGAGTTATCACGGGGAACCTTTACATTATGATGATGTTGATTATGAGGTTGCTAGAGATATTGAAGAAAGAGTTGAAGGTGCTAATGAAACAAGGGATGATGTTATCTTAGAAAACCATATTATACCATGATTTTAGATGCTGTTGGTCCTAGTGTCAATCCTAATACTAATATAGAGTTAGATGATCCTCCAAGCCATAATGCTCAAAAATTTTATGAGATGTTGGAAACTGCTAAAGAGCCACTGTATGAAGGGTGTAGTAGGCACACTCCATTATCAGCAATATCTAGATTGTTAAATATCAAATCTGAGTTTAACTTGAGTGAGAATTGCTATAATTGTATTTTACAATGGGTAAAAGAATTGTTGCCAAATGATGAAAAATTGCCTAAAGACTATTACAAGACTAAACAAATGGTAGGACAACTTGGTTTGAAGTATGAGAAAATAGATGTGTGTCGAAATGGTTGTATGCTGTACTATAAGGAGAACAAGGAAAGGAGGGAATGTTTGGTGTGTGGCCATGATCGCTTTAAATCTAGAAAAAGAGATAATGGAAGTAATAAAGACATACCGTACAAGGTGCTGCGTTATTTCCCATTGACTCCAAGATTACAAAGGCTTTATATGTCTTCTAAAAAGCAGAGCACATGGTATGGCATCATAAAACAAGGCGAGAGCCAGGGGTCATGTGTCATCCTTGTGATGGCGAGGCATGGAAACATTTTGATCAATGTTATCCCTCTTTTGCTTTAGAACCTCGAAATGTTAGGTTAGGCTTATCATCAGATGGGTTTACTCCATTTGGGCAATCTGCACATCCATATTCATGTTGGCCTGTAATTGTTACACCATATAATTTGCCCCCTGGGATGTGCATGAAAACCCCATATGTTTCTTACTCTTATAATTCCTGGCCCAAAGAGCCCTGGGCAAAAAATTGATGTGTACTTGCAACCTTTAATTGATGAGTTGAAAGAATTGTGGGAGGTTGGTGCTTTAACCTATGACTCATATAAGAAGCAAAATTTTTATATGAGAGCTTCACTATTATGGACTATTAATGACTTCCCTGCTTATGGCATGTTATCGGGATGGAGTACGCATGGAATTTTGTCATGCCCAATTTGTATGGAGTACAGTAAATCATTCTTCTTGGAAAAAGGAAAAAAGGTGACATTTTTTGATTGTCATCGTCAATTTTTGCCACTACAACATCCTTTTGTCGAGATAAAAAGTCATTTTATAAAGGGTGTGATGAGAAATCTCCTATCCCTCAAAGATTTTCTAGTGATGACTTATGGGAAAAAGTTTGTTGCTTGTCAAGAATGATGGAGAAAAATGGAACTTACAAGTTGCCTGGGTTTGGCAGTCAACATAATTGGACTAAACGTTCTATATTTTAGGATTTGCCTTATTGGAATACCAACTTGATTCGCCATAATCTTGATGTTTGCATTGAATGTATTGATAATATATTCAATACTTGATTTGCCGATAATATATAATGATATAGAAGAATTTGATAATTAAATACAAGTTACTGTGATGGATAGTGTAAAGTAAGACAAGGAAGACGAAAAGAAACAGAGAGGACTTGTCTACTTATTGTAACCGACCAGAATTGGCATTGTTTAAGAGTGTTGGAAAGACAATGAAGCCAAAAGCAACATACACTTTGACAAAGCAACAAAGGAAGTTGGTATGTGAATGGATTAAAAATTTAAGACTTCCTGATGGACATGCTTCAAATTTGTCTAAATGTGTTGACATGGAAAATTGTAAATTGTTAGGGATGAAAAGTCATGATTGTTATGTATTTTTACAAAGATTGCTCCCAATTGCCTTTAAAGATTTATTACCTGAGGCTATTTGGAATGCCTTAACAGAAATAAGTCTATTCTTAAAGACATATGCTTCAACAATAATTAAACAGTGCGATAAGAAAAGCTAAGAAAACTGTTGTAACTATTTGAAAGTTAGAAAGTTCTTTCCTCCAGCCTTCTTTGACTCCATGAAACATTTGCCTATTCACTTACCTTATGAAGCAAGAGTGGTGACCCGTTCAGTATCGATGGATGTATCCATTTGAAAGGTAAATTATAAAATATTATTTTGTGATTAAATTTACTTATTATATAAATGAATACTTAATAGAAAATTATTGTGTAGGTTTTTGCATCATTTGAAGAAAAAAGTTAAAAAAATAAAGCTCACGTAGAAGGGTCAATTTCTGAAGCATACCTTGTAGAAGAAACATCTACATTCTGTGCTCATTACTTTGAACCTCATGTTCAAACAAAACTAAACAAATTGATCGAAATGATGATCATAGTGAGGTTGACTGCCCAGATGGATGCCTTTCTATATTCAGACATCCTGGTCGCACAGCAGGAAAAGGAAAAACATGATTTTGACAAATGATGAATTTAATGTAGCTTCTATATATGTCTGCTTAATTGTGAGGAAATCCAACCATTTCTTAGGTAAATTCAATCACTTTAAGATATTTATGCATTTTTAAATGACAATTTGCTTACTAATGTTGGTAATCATTGCCATCTTGTAGAATATTTGAAGAACAACTTAGGAAAGAATACCTAATGCAACCAATGAGGATGTAGAGACTGAGATAGATAGTGAATTTGTAAAGTGGTTGAAAGAAAGAATATGTAAGTATCATGAACATATATATTTTAATACATGCCCTTTTAGTTTGTGTGATATGCTTATTGACAAGTTTTATTATGCTTAGGTTTTTTGACCCAAATAACAATGTAGATGATGTTCGTATAAAGGATCTAGCTTTTGGGCCATCTAGAGAAGTACATACATGGTCTCAATATTTTGTCAATGGATATCGGTTTCACACACGTGCTTACAACTCATCAAAATCTACCATGAACTGTGGATTGTGCATTAAGGGAACAAATTATAATGAGTTTGAATATGACTATTATGGTTTGTTGGAAGAAGTGATAGAATTGCAATATTTTAATCCAACCTCTAAGAAAACTAGAGCGGTATTGTTTAAGTGTGATTAGTTTGATCCCCAATTAAATAGGGGGTGCAAGGTTCATAGTCGTTATGGCCTAGTTGAGATCAATAAGAGAAAACGATTTTCAAAGTATGAACCATTTGCACTTGCTCAACAAGCTCAACAAGTTTATTTTGGAGAATATGCTAGTAAGAAGAGGGAGAGGGCTGATGGATTGGTGGGCTGTTTGTAAAATAAAAGCAAGGAGTATGATAAATGCACCAGAAGTAGCCTTCCAAGAAGATGATATGGGATTGCCATATGACACAAGCATGGATGCAATTAATAATCTTTGTGAAGGGGTAGCTGAAGAACTTGAAATACAAGAAAATGAGATGAGATTACAGTATGAAACAAATGATGTTGATGAACTAGAAAAGTTAGATGAGGAAGATGAGCTTGAAAATGAGGAATTTCAAATTGAAGAGGAAGATGAACTTAGTGAGAGTGATAGTATTGAAAGTGATGAATCAAATACTGAAAAGGAAGATGAAGCTTAGGTTTGTAAATGTTAGCATTATTTTATTGCATTTGATCATTATGACATTTTATTGAATTATTGTTATTATAATTTTAACTTGCTTATTAGTATTATTTTTCTTCATTTTGAAATTTTTCTATCTATAAATGTTACAGGGATGCCAAGGGGTAAAGCAAAACATAGATCATTTGGAGTATCAAGAAGTGTAAGCATTCATCAGCAAAATGTTAGAGGTGGTACTGACATAGAGCAAGCACCTATAGAGAATGCATCCACAAAGCAAGAACCCATTGTACAACATGCACTTATGGAGGAAGCATCCATTGAGGAACCACCAACTGATCATGCAATTCAACAAGAGGCTAATACTGAAAATGAGACACATATTGAAAATGATATATCCACTTCCAATGAGACTCAACAAATCAAGTCAAATAGACAAAAAAATAAAGTCTCATATCGAAAGTCTGCAGATGGGCGCATATACTTAGAACCAAATAATACATCGTATAAATAAAATTGATAAGTTTTTCTAGTATCTGTTTCTTTATTATTTTGATATAAATCTAAATTTTGTTCATTTCATAGGTATCATCCTCATAATGCTGTGCGTATATTGTCATGTATAATAAAGAAGTTTTTTGGAGGACCATGGATTACTTGGGATAAAACACCATTTGAGGTTAAGCAACGTTGGTTTGGAGAGTTCAAGGTAAACATTATTATTATTATTATTTAAGTTCTTTTCAAAGTCATGCAAATTACTATTTAGTTGAAAATCTTGGTTATTCAAGTTTATCCTAATTTGTTCAATTTTGTCTTTGTATCTTAGAAAGTATATATTTGGGAGGACAGGTTTGATAATGAGATACATGGACTTTATGAGAAGTCTATTGGTCGAGGTTGCTTGAAAACTGTCCTTTATAATGCAAGGAAGACATTCAAGGAAAAGGGAATATCACCTACTTGGATGAGTGAAGATAACTGAAAGGAACTTCAGCAAATTTGGACAGATCCCAAGTATCTAAAGAAATCTGAGACTAATTCAAAGAATAGGTTGAGCAGTAAGGATGGACTTGGCCCATCATGCCACTCTGGAGGATCAATAACATCTTCAGAGCATAAGAGAAAATATGTATTAATTCTACTAAGTTCCTTACAAATTTTACAATTAAACCTACTTGTTTGACATATTTGCATGTATGTAGGAGGAAGAGACAGGGGGTGAAGCTCGTCCATCTCAAGTGTTCTTGATGACTCACAAGAAATCAAATTCTGAAGCCTTTGTTGACAAGAAATCAAAAGCAATATGGGTAAGAGTATTGTATTAGAAAATTTCAAACATGTCAACTCTAAATTCAACTAACCAACTCCATAAATATATATTGCTTCAATTTGTGTTACTTAGTTTAACGGAGGATTTGTGGTCTTGTTTGGTCTGATCTAGAAATGTAATTCCTTTCTATGAGCTCAAGTTTATTTTCAAGATTTTTTTATGTGCTTTGTTAATAAATGTCTGAATTTTGTTAATATATCATTAAGAGTATTTTATTTTAGGATAAGTTTCAAAGTGAGATGAAAGAGTCTCTAGATGATATGTCAGATGTTGGAGCTATTGACAGCCATGCCTTGGAGAATTTGAGCAATGAGCAAGAGATGTCAATTTGGACAAAAGTTGTTGGTGGTCCCAAAAAAGGAAGAATATATGGTCTTGGATCAGAGGCTACTAACATTTATGTTGCATCTTCACAAGCTTCAAGCCATGCACCTCCCCCTAGTCAGGACTACATACAACAAATGGAACTTAAAATACAAGAAGAGGTAAAGAAAAGGGAAGCACTTGAAAAGGAATTGCATGAATTGCAAGTGGTTGTACAGCAACTAATAGCTACTCATGGATTGTCTCATCCTTGTTTGGAGACTCCATAAAATGTTGATCCATCTATAGGATCCACCTCAGCTGCAAACAAAGATAATTGATCTTTGTTCTTATTCAACTAAATGCTTTATTTTGTACTTGTAAGACACTTTTTTTGATTAGTCTCTACTTTAACTTGTGACTGTTTTGAGAGACTTTCAATATTAATATCAATATATTAAAAGCTTTTTTTATATTTTATTGTTGCTAATATTTTTATTTTAATAGGTAATTTTGTTAATAATGAATGAGAAAATAATGTGCACGTATATATATAGGAAATACTGAATCAGTGACAAATTAGTGACAACCTGTGTCTTCACTGATTAGTGACGAACATTGTAATCACTAATTAGTGACGAACTATATGTGTCACTAATCAGTGACGGACTATGTTGGTTACTGATTAGTGATGGATATATCAACTTTAGTGACGTCCAGTTTGGTCACTATATAAATACATATTTGTGACGGACATTTTATTTTAGTGATGGATATGCCCGTCACTATTAAGAAATATTAGTGACGGATATGATTAATTTAGTGACCGATTAATCTGTCACTAATTAATGACGGATGACTATCCGTCACTTAAAAATTAGTGACGCTATATTAGCGACCACCTTAGTAACCGATATGTCCGTCACTAATCACTGTATTAGTGACGGATTTTGGCTATTAGTGACGGATTTGGCCGTCACTAATATGGTTTTTTCTAGTAGTGATAGTTTAGGCTTGATTTGGATATTAAATTGTTGGAAGGATTGTTGTTAATGATATTTTTTTTCTTTGAAAAAAATGGACTAGGTTGACTATTTATATATGTTTTTCATTGTAGATGAGAACATGTTAATGCCCTATAAAATAGGGGGTTAAGGAACATTAAAACAAAACTTTTTTTAAAGCCCACTTTCTAAATAGGTTGTGACATTAACCGGTTTAGAATATAGGGACTTTCTAAACAGATTGTGCCATATAACTAGTTTAGAAAGTCCTTTTTATTTTTTTATTTCATGGGGCATTTTCTGAACTTATTGTACAATCGGCTTAGAAAATGTTGGACTTTCTAAACCATCTTTATCTAAATTAGTTCTAGAATTAATTTAGAAAAGCTTTTTGAATTGGTTTTAAAAGCCTTTTTCCCAATAGTCAAAATATTTAAGCCACCATCTAACAAAGGTTTTAGTTTTTCTTTGCAAAACCTAAGCAAACACACGTTCACAAGGATGCACGCACCATGAGAGGCATCAATAGAATGAAACTAATAGTCTTAAGCCTTTTGAAGAAGAGTAGAAAAGATCAAAGATAACATTTAGGGAAGTTGTTGAAAGAAATTTCTTTGTTAGCAATTTACTAAAAGGCTTGGTTGTTGATAGAGTACAATAGCATAATTGTACAAACCATGAAACCGATCTCACCTTATGGAATAAGGCTTGTATATATGCAAACCAATGATAGGGAGGATCCTAAACAATCTTACATCTACTTAAAAAAATCTTCATATTTCTCTCTAATCTTTTTTTGGAAGGCATTAATCTCGCATTTTCATGACAATTTAAACCTTAATCCTTAGTATAAGATTTGCAAGCCAATTGCACATTTTAAAAACCTTGTAATTCCTCTCTCTCTCCCCCCTCCCTCCAAGTATCATAGGCCACAATAGCTACAACAACAATAAAACATATTTTCTAACCTTATTTTGCCTATAAGAATGCACCATGGCTTGTCTCAAACTTTTCGGTCTTTTGCTTACAAATTTTGCATCAATTCATTCCATAGCATCAGATAATAATTTTCTAAACCAATTAAACTAAAAAAAACAATGGTTTAACGATTCATTTTTAGTATTACAAAGCTCACAAACAGAGGAATTAAATTGCCAATTAAAGGCTAGCAACCTGCCTTTTGTAAGCAACAACTTCTTCATAATCAACCACATAATAAATGAATGTCTCGGAACATTATACTTTCCCCAAATAAAGAGAGCTTAGGTAAGCAGCCTTGCAACCATTGGTTTCTACCATCTGAAAGTATTTTCCATCTGCCACTCCATTTGACCATTTAGAAAACAATATACTTTAACTAACAAATATTGGTCCAGTTGGAAGGAATTTTGCTTATAACCCATAAGGCCATGGATTCAAATCTCACTATAGACGTGAGAATCTTATTGATGAGCAATTTGTAAGTATATTTGTAAGTTCTCTTTTGAACCTAGAAGTATGCATTGGTCTCTAATGAACCTTTGAAACCCAGCTCATCTAAATTTTTTTCTTGCAAAAAAAGAGAAAACAATACACTTTGTTTTTTGATTAGCTGGTAAAACACACACACATGCAAGGCTTACTATCCCTTTTTATTAACACTTTGAATTTTGTTTTCCTTATGTTTAAACTTCAAAAATTATTTATGATAATTAACACTAGATTTTTCTATATTCACAAATTGTAGGTTACATGTCTTCAATTGCGGGGATTTATCTTTCTTTTGATTTGAATGTTGCTAATCCAAAAACATTGCACCCATCAAAAATATAATTTAGGATATATACTGATTACTCGTTCAAATACTCTTTAGGCAAAATTGTCCTCTAATCCTCATAATAATAGTTAATATTAGTCAAATGTTATTATAGAACAACATTTTCATGGTAACATTACACCAATCAAAATTTATTGATAACAGTTTCATTTGACAAAAAACTTGTAGAACAAATTTTCCCTTTAACCCAGTAATCTAATATATGTAAATGATCTTCTTAAGATTACTATGCACTCACAATCCTTTAACAGTCTAAAAGAAGAAATGATGTGTTCAGATTAGTTATAGAGGATCCTGAAGATGATCTATCATCCATAGATCCAGCTAGACCAAATACTCATAGTTTCATACCATCTTCTGGACCATGGTTCACTTTTGATGATTTACCTCTACATAGATGGAGGAAAAGATTTCATGAGTTTGGTGTATGGATTGACTTACAAATGACAAGACCAGATATGAATCTACGTGAAGTACTCTTATAATTCCTCTAAAAAATGACTGGAAACTTGAGAGAATGTTTTCAAAACCTTAGTGAGTACTAGAAGATCTAAGCAACGCAACTTCTTAATGCAGCATCATTCCCAGGAATGATTCATAAAGAATTCTTTAGAGATTTTAATCTCATTGACAAAAGAAACAGACAAGAGTTCTTTGAAATGAAGTATTGCTCGCTTGATCAGAAATATTTATAAAAGCATTCCCAATGTATGTCTGTAAAGTATTATTTGCTAAACGGTGCTAATGATGTTAATCTCAGGCATACATTTATTGCTTTATTACCAAATGAGCATCAACCATACTTACACAGAGCTATTAATGCCTTACAGATAAATATGTCTCAAATCTCTCTTAGAGAAATTTATCAATTAGCTTTTTTCACTTTGGATAAGCTCTGTGAACAACAAAAGCTTTTCAAGTCTATGCTCAAGTAGGAAAATTTAAAGCTTCAATCAATTTGTAAGAAGCCTTATTTAAAGATTAAATGCAAGAATCATGATCAATGTTCTTGTAAGAAGAATCATTTCCACAAGTACAAGTGTAAACCCTTTAGTAGAAAGAATGTGACCACAATTCATGAGCGTGGATCCATGTCACTAAGTTTAGAAATCCATGGGTTGAAGTGTCAAGGGGTTGAACATCCTAAAGTTGCCTATATTTGCTGAGGAATGGTGTTGAGAGGCTTTACTTGGATCAATATTACCCTAAGATAGGTAGACACAAGAATCTTTGGGTCTAGGTGCACATGAGACACTTTATTAAATTGAGAGACTGAATCACCATTTTTCCTCATGGTAAGCATGATAAAATTCATTAATATATACTGCAAATGTAGAAATTATTACACCTTCCAAAAATCTTATGAATCATTATTCCCAACCTCATAAGCTAAATTATTCCTCTCTTTTTATGAATGTGGTTCACTAGCTCTTTTGATAATCTTATTTTTATCTTTATTTTTTTAATTCGTTCTAAGCCATTTCTTTCTAGTAACTAAACAGGACCTAAATGTACACTATAACTTAAATATATAATTATGTACGCAAAACACTTCAACATTGTAATGACCCAAGAAATTAAAGATTCTTAAAATAAATAGTAAATAATTAATTGACCTAGTAAGTAAATAAAAAATAATACAACAAAATATAGTATGAATAAAAGATAATAAGATTTCATATGAAAAAACAAGAAGAGAAGCAATGGATAATAAATCAAGAGGGAGGGAGATCAAGTATAAACCTTTTTTTTTGGTAAAAAAGTAAATATATTAACAATAAAAGAAAAGTTTACAAAGCCAGGGATAAAGGAGAAACATTAAAAGGAAAAAATTAACGTGAAAAACACAAGTCATGTGGACCACATGTCTGAATGGCACAACTATTGAAGTTATCTAAAAACTTTGCAATATCCTAGTTTATGAGGTATTGTTGATTAGAGCAAAAGCAAATATCCTTGTTGCATTTGATTCTCAAGCTCCAAATCCAAAAGCTCTCAACCCTTCCAAAATAATTGAAAAAGAAACTCCTAACTCATAGAAAGATGTTATGAACACAAAATGCTAAGTATAGGTGTGGAGTAATTTCACATAAAACTTTGGGCAGTGAACAAATTAGGGCAATAGAGAACTAGAGAAATGTTTTATTTATGAAAGCCAGAAAAAGAAAATAAAGAGTAGAAGAAAAATGGGGCAAACGAACTGGTCCACTTAATATGTGGATCAAGCAAGCTTCTTTTTAGTAGCCGAACCACCTTTTTATTCCTATAGCTAAGTCCTTTCACAAGTATGTATCATTCTCTGCCAAAAAAAAAAAAACCCATGGGTCATTCGAAATCAACAACCCCAGACTAATGTTTACAACAAAATAAATTTGCCAAGTTTACCCCCCCCCCAAAAAAAAGTTGCAGAGAGAGAAAACAACTTATTTCTCTATCGCATTCGGATCAGGATGACCAGAACATAAAGTATTTCCATCTAAATTGGTATAAAAAACTTGAATCCAACATGTATGCTAATATATTTGCACTAGTACAGTTCATAACAATCATAATATGTAGTTTGAAACTCATCAAAAACAAATTATGCCCTGAAATGCCGTGATAAGAGAGAAAGAAATAAGAAGAGCATATTTCAATTTAAATGAGTGACTTAATCAACATCCTGGCCAGTAATCTGACAACAAAACATCTCAAGGGATACTCACATATTGTAGCCATGACATAATAATCAATTTAAATGATTACAAAAAAAAAGTCATCACTGCTACAAAAAAACAATTTTTACATAGGTTAAAAAGGAACTGTCGTAAAAAATGTGAGAGGTAATATTATCGAAAATAATTAGATTTGAAATAACATTTTCTAGACTGGCTCCGCATATAACTAGTGTAAACAGAATTTTCTACATTAGTCAGCGGCGGACAAGATAGAAATGGTTGGGGGGGGGGGAGCAAATTTAAATAGAAGTTATTGTATATTATGCTGATAATTTTATTTTATTTTTTTAAAATTTAGAATAAATATTTCATAAAATATCTTTATAATTTGAAAAATCATAAGATAAGAATTATAAGAAACAAAAAGTATATGTATTAAAAATTCTTTTGGGTAATTTGAATTACTTTTAAAAAACATATATGCTTAAAGTGAAGTAACTTAACAATCAAATAATAGTTAGATAGATGAAATAAAATTTTAAAAGTATATAGGAAGTTTGTATTTGTAACTATTGATTCTATAAAAGGTACATATAAATTTTTTTTGGGGATAAACAGGTTCATACAATAAATTTTTAAAATAAAAGATATGTGTGTGTAATAAAAAATGAAAGATGAATTGGCCTATTGGCCTTAAAAAATCTTGTACTCAGAAAATACAAACTAAATTTTTAAGAATTTGAAAGTATGAACCTGCAAAAGCCCCAATAATAAAACAGAGGATATGCTTGTGTATTTTACTCATATAAATATTAATTTATACTCTTTTTTAATAAAGAGGTAGTATTCATCATGTCTCAATAATAAAAATATTTTTATAAACGAATATAGTATAAAATTTATATCTATTTAATATAAAAATTATAATTATATATGTACGCACCATGTTAAATTATTTGGATGAGGTGGAGATAAGAGGTAGAATTTATTTTTAACAAAAAGAGGGAGACCACTCAATCCCACACACACCACACATTACATGTGGATGACGTGGGGTTGAGGGACCCTTAAAGTGTACCTGGTTCGGTCTCTTACACCGGTTAAACATGTAACCTATACAGAAAATTTGAAATATTTTTTTAAATATAAAAAGTAATTTTTAATCAATATAAAAAAAATATATTTTATAGTAGTACATAACATATGCATGTCATAGGAGCTGCCTTAAAAGTGAAGAATTTTCTGGTATCATGTTGTACAACAGGAAGGGGAAAGGGGAAGAAAAAGAAGAGAAAGAAGATGTAAAGAGAGAAAGAATAAGGAGTAATATTAAATCTCTCAAAAACTCTTTTTTAATAATACTCAAAGCTAAATACTAATGAAAACCCTAACTTTATTTAAAGAGTTCTAAAATGATAAAATAATAAATCTAAGTATAAATTATAAATCTAATTTAAAAAGATATTGATAAAATGATAATATCTTATCTTATCAAATATAAATAAATCTAAGCTAACATTAAAATAAAATAATAAATTCTAATTTTAATGAATAAATATTTTTATTTAAATATTCTTAATAAATAATCTTAATATCTTAAATAAACTAATTAAATAACAACTATATTCCATCACATGTGCTTGCGGTAATAAGTGCACCGCAATAGTGTGGTTGAAATAAAAAAGAAAAAAAGATATGGGAGGTCTTATTAGGCAATATTGATTGCTATATGCATTGGCATGGCATAGGGTCTACCCCTTTTTGTTCGTCAAAAGGCATAGGGGCTACCTTAATTGCATATAATTTATCTAAAAAGTTAGGGATTGGCTTAGAAGTTAGGTATCATTTGTATGCAAAAATTAAATGATCCACCACAATTGCTTATTGAAGATGGCAAGGCTGCACCATTTGAATGACAATGATTTGGCCCAAGAAAATTGTAGAGTAGGGTGAGAGGTCTTGGGCAATCTTAATTAGTTTTACAGTCCCTAGTCCATTTAGGAATGAGGGTTAAGTCTGATGAACAACTTGTTTATACTCATTTTTATAAGAGTTTGGACATGAAAAAGTGACTCTTTTTTTCTAGAGAAATTAGGCTTTGAAACTAGGTCTTGAAGAATGAGGTTAGAATTTGACAGTTCGTTTTTATTTTATCCTAAAAAATAAAATATTTTTAATTTTAAATTAAATTTGAATTTTAGAATATATATTCATACTTTAGAATATATATAAATATTTGTACATAAATGATTCTTGTATAATAGCTATTACGTTGAAAATCATGCATTGAAAAGCTTTCATATACTCTATGTTAGGACTTTACTGTAATATCTTCTTTTTGAGAGAAATTTATTTAATTATTTTAGTTCTTCATCATAGTTTTCTATCTGCTTTGGAGAGAGCATGTCTTGCATTTACTGTTATGGGCCTCAACCATAAATAACTTCACAATTGATCCTTAAACATAATATCGATCCCTGGTCCCCACCATGATAATTTTTCAAAAACATTATTAAAACATTAATTGTTTTTTTGGTGTGAAAACATTGTCTTTAGTAAGATAATAAAACTGTATCAATCATGGAAGTCGCCAAGGTTAGAGATTAAGAGTTCATTTGGGAGTTAAATCAAAATCAAATTAGTCACAATAAAATAATATAATTTAAATAAAAACTCATTAATTCTCAATACATTCATCCATGTCCAGGATTTTTTTTATATTTTTATGATAACTTATATATTTATTAATTAATCCATGTTGAATGTTAGCTTTCGTGCACTATCTTCAAGTCTTAGGTCCCCCTCTCTATTCATCACGTTTTACTCTCAAGGCATATTATTTTTAGCAAAATATATTTAAGGCAAATTAAAGCCGAGGTTGACGCAGAAATTACCAAAATATATTCTCAGAGTATGTTTTATGGTGGCCGCAGATTTTTCACTTTCAACAACGATTTTTCAGAGTTATCACTGCAAGTTATTACTGGAAGTCATTTTTTTTAGTAATTATTTTTTTCATTTTATGATGTCGTCAATTCCTTTATCTGTTTTCTTTATTCATTGATTCGATTCTTCATTCTACTCGATTATATCATGCTTTCTGATATTTTGGATATCTTTCCCACTTGTAACTTTTATCTGTTTTAATCCTATAATAATTTAATAAAAAAGTGTATATGAAACAAATTAATTTTCATTAAAATAGTAAAACTTAATTAACGCAAAGAATTTATTCAATTACTACTTTATTTTCTTGCAAAATTACTACTAATTCACCATAAAATTGTTTTTAATCTTCCAAATATGTTACAAGAATATTTAAATTTATAGTTTGTTACGTTGAGTGGTAGCTTTTGTCCTATTAAATACTTTATTTTAAAATCATTTAAAATAATTACTATCACAAATGGAGTACGTACTTAAACTTAAGTTTTATTTTACATCTTTCACTTCAATCATCCAGAATAACCCATTCAAAAATCAGATTACATCTATAAATATGAGCTCCATCCAAAGGAAACATAAGCCAAATTAAACCTCACTAGTTTTTGTATTTGCATTTTAGAACATATTCTATGGCAAAACAATCTGCTTAGGATCTCGTCTTCAATGTGAGAAGCCAAAAGGGGAGCTTATATCTCCGGCGAAGCCCACTCCTCATGAAGTCAAGTTTCTATCTAACATTGATTGCCAAGAATTCTTACGAACCCAAATTCCATGCATGCATTTCTCTCGTCACAAGTCTTCTATGCTTGGAAAAGACCCCGCCAAAGTCATTTTAGAAATGCATTGGCTAATGCTCTTGTATTTTACTATCCACTTGCAGGAAGACTCAGGGAAGGTGAAGGTCGCAAAATCGTAGTGGAATGCAATGGAGAAGGAGCGATGTTCATTGAAGCTGACGCTGATATCACTCTTCAACAATTTGGTGATGATCTTCAACCTCCCTTTCCATGTTTCGAAGATATACTTTACTCTCCTCCTGGTTCTAACAAAATCCTTCACTGTCCCATATATCTTGCTTATAAAGGTTTCTGGGACTCTATTTTTCTTTTCTTTTAGTGTGAAAGTGTTAATTCCATTCCATTACACCAAAACTAAATATAAACACATTAAAGGTGTTATGTCCCACATTGAGTCCCGCATTTCTAAAATGACTTAAAGGTGATATCAGCGTCAGCTTCAATGAACATCGCTCCTTCTCCATTGCATTCCACTACGATTTTGTGACCTTCACCTTCCCTGAGTCTTCCTGCAAGTGGATAGTAAAATACAAGAGCATTAGCCAATGCATTTCTAAAATGACTTTGGCGGGGTCTTTTCCAGCCATAGAAGACTTGCGACGAGAGAAATGCATGCATAGAATTTGGGTTCGTAAGAATTCTTGGCAATCAATGTTAGATAGAAACTTGACTTCATGAGGAGTGGGCTTCGCCGGAGATATAAGCTCCCCTTTTGGCTTCTCACATTGAAGACGAGATCCAAAGCAGATTGTTTTGCCATAGAATATGTTCTAAAATGCAAATACAAAAACTAGTGAGGTTTAATTTGGCTTATGTTTCCTTTGGATGGAGCTCATATTTATAGATGTAATCTGATTTTTGAATGGGTATTTCTGGATGATTGAAGTGAAAGATGTAAAATAAAACTTAAGTTTAAGTACGTACTCCATTTGTGATAGTAATATTTTAAATGATTTTAAATAAAGTATTTAATAGGACCAAAGCTACCACTCAACGTAACAAAACTATAAACTTAAATATTCTTGTAACATATTTGGAAGATTAAAATACAATTTTATGGTGAATTAGTAGTAATTTTGCAAGAAAATAAAGTAGTAATTGAATAAATTCTTTGCGTCAATTAAGTTTTACTATTTTAATGAAAATTAATTTGTTTCATATACACTTTTTTATTAAATTATTATAGGATTAAAACAGATAAAAGTTACAAGTGGAAAGATATCCAAAATATCAGAAGGCATGATATAATCGAGTAGAATGAAGAGTCGAATCAATGTATAAAGAAAACAGATAAAGGAATTGACGATATCATAAAATAAAAAAAATAATTACTAAAAAAAAATGACTTTCCGTAATAACTTGCAGTGATAACTCTGAAAAATCGTTGTTGAAAGTGAAAAATCTGTGACAACCATAAAACATGCTCTGAGAATATATTGGTAGTTTCGGCGTCAACCTCGGCTTTAATTTGCGTTAAAAATATTTTGCTAAAAATAATATGCTTTCAGAATGCATGGAGAGATTTGCAAACAGGCACAATCCTACATGCCGATAGTAAAGGAGAGGAAGGTAGGATCTGCCATTGGACCTGTTTGTAAATGTACGAAATGTAAGTACTCGTTGAGCCGAGAAGCATGCTTGATCCCAGTGAGTTTCTCAAACTCAATTCAATTAATCCTTTTTTTTCCAACAAAAAAAATGTCTTCAGATCAAACAAAAAGCCTATCATATAAAATTTTGATTTAAATATGAAATGTTAATCTCTTTCTTTATATATAAAGAGAGAGAGAAGGATACACACATATTTACATATAATATATTTGGCAGGAACCAAGTCACAAAAGGTGCCCAGTTATTATAATTATTTTTTTAATGAAGACTGCATGATATTGCCTTCATTTTCAAATATAAGAAAATCTCAACCGATTCACATAATTTAAAAAAATTAATTAATCTAATAATTATGTTAAAGTATTTTGACTAAAATGTCCTTGCAATTAATGATTAAATTTTTTTCCTAATTTAATAATACTGTCCATCTATCAGGGATAATTTGAGAAAAATGTAATTAATGCTTTTTGAAATTTTCACTTTAAAAAAACAATGAAACATTTGATAGTTTCACTTATATATAATAAAAAATGAAGGGGATATGAGAGCGAACTACCAAAAAAATCAAGTATCATTAACTAATGGTACCCAATTTTGTTTCAAAATAGACCAATAGAATGACTTATCACAACTTAATATAAATACTTTAATAATATGTTTTCTTTCACTGACATTTAATGGGTTACAAGAAGAAACTAGTGATAAAAATTTAATGGCATGTTTTATAAATAGAATAAAAAAATTCTTCTTTGTCAGCCTTATAAAATAGAGTTGAATGAAGTATACTCCATCCATTTTCAAATATAAGAAAATATTTTCACTAAGTCATATAGTTTAAATTTGTTAATACTAATAATTTTGTCTGAAATTAAAAAAAATTGAACTAAAATATCCTTTTGGTTAATTAAACAAGTTTGTCTCATCAAAATAAAATTTAATTTTATGAGGAGCAATTTAAAAAAAAATGTAATGAATTATTGAATTTTGTAGTTTTTCTTATAAAAATAATTTTTTCCTTTTGACAAATAAAAGTTTAGGTAGGTTAGGCCTCGAGGGCTTACCAAAGCCAAAGCATGCCTTCTGGCTCAGAATGTTTACAGAGTTACTTACAGATTGCCCACCAACAAAATCCTTGCATTGGTAGCAGGATTTGATCTGATGACCTTGTGGGTTATGAACTAACTCCTTACCAGTTGGACTAACCTTTGTTAAGTTTATTTTGTTAATACATATGATCTATTAAGACTTATTCTATTGAGATTTAGAAAATATTTTATATTCATTAGATATTGTTATTTACTATGATGTTCTATGGCTCTTATTAAGTTCATCTATATATTATAAACTTATCATGTCCATAGAGAACGACACTTTTTTTGAGTCTCCTTTTTTTTTCTTTTCTTTTAGTGATGATTTATAATTCCCATAAAAGAAGTTTGAAGAAAAATAAAGGAAAATGGAAAAATTAAGTGTCATTCTATTGATATGAGCATAGTAATTGTAACATTCAGGAGAATTTAACCCTAATTTATTAACCTAATGAGGGTAATTAGTGAGTTAATGAAGTGTGTGGCCAGAGGGACTTAACTTGGCATAATTATTGTGATTTCAGCCC
The DNA here is from genome assembly GCF_029017545.1 of Prosopis cineraria. Taxonomy (NCBI): domain Eukaryota; kingdom Viridiplantae; phylum Streptophyta; class Magnoliopsida; order Fabales; family Fabaceae; genus Prosopis; species Prosopis cineraria. The sequence continues at coordinate 4,309 of NW_026557278.1, read as the reverse complement.
TAGAAGTGGGTCAGGATCAATAGTGGGCCACCCGGGCAAGGAAAGAAGAAGAAAAAGTGAAGAATTATCCTCTGTGCCATATGCCGCAACACACAAAGACAAATTTGAATAACGAACCCCTCTGTGCCATGTGCTGGCAGAAGGCAGCATGCACCGCGACGCACGGGCAAAAATTTTGATAAATCAGATCGCGTTTGTGTGAGAAAATAGAAGAGAAAAAAGGAAGAAAATGAAGAGAATGGTGGAGCTCTACTAGGGCATGCTCTTTGGCTTCATTTTTGGTGTTTTGAAGCTCCCGAACACTCAAAGTAGGTTTATGATTCCTTCTTCTTCCTTTCTCTCTCTTAGTTATGATGATTTATGGTAGGGTTTGACTTAGGAGATGGATTTTTAGTTCATAAAAGTATGGATCCAATTCCATTAGTTAAAATAAGTATAATGTGAGTTGTTTAATGTATTGAAAAACCACATTGATGATTTTAGAAGTGGTTGGTTTATGGAAGCATTTATTATCTAAAAATTATCATAAATACGGTAGATGGGAGAGGTTTATGTGCATTAATGATGGTTTGAGGTGTTGTTAATGATAATGTACATTAATGGAATTCAATAAGCCCATGGGGTATGAATGGGTAGTGATTATGAGTTGATAAAAATAGAGTGTGTGGAGTTATATGTTGATAAAGCTTCAAGAGTTAAACAAAGATGAAAGTCTTGTGGTATGGATGTAGAGAGGTTTGTTTTTGGCACCATTGAGCTTGTTGAAACTTTGAAAAGTTAGTATAGTGAGGGGTAAACCTTTCACCTCTCAAAGTTTGAGGTAACCGGGAGAAACCTAATCTTTATAGTTGAATGTTAATTGTGTTTATGAAATGTGAATTATTAAATTAATGATGCATATTGGCAAAGTGTTTGATTTGTGAAATGGTTTTTGAAAAGAAACCTTGATTTTACCACCCTTGATATTTTATAAAATTGATTATGATTTATTACTATGGGTGGAGAATTGTGATATATTATGTGTTGAATTGTGGAGTATTAAGTTATGTAAGTTTATGCATTATGAATTGATTGTTAAAATACATATTATGTGAGAAATGTGCATAGCATGATCATTGGCGGGAGTTCGCCTGGGAAGAGAAGTAGATTGATTGAAATCCACGTGGTATTGGCAGTGATCGTTGGAATCGAGAATTAGCCTTAGCACCGACCATTGGAATTAGGAAGTAGCCCTTGTCTTATGGTTGATTCAGAACTGTTCCACTTGTTCTATGAAAAACTCGAACTTAACTAGTCTTCACCGATACATGAAGAGGTTAAATTAGAGGTACAACACCCCATGGTTATTAGTATTGGGAGAAACTGGATTATATAAATGAGTGAATTCACCCTGGCCCGGTAGCTCCTCACAAGTGAAAGGCTGGATTAGTTCGTAAAGGACGTAGCCACGTGATAGCCACCGGTTTCATGTCAAAGGTAACAGGAGGATATAAGGTTGGCATATAATCATGCATATAAGTCCAGCCATATGGTTGTTAGTTTTGTGATTCGGCATGTGTTAAGGGTGCATGGTTATTATTTTTGTGACCCTATGTTATGCTTTCGCTAAATAACCTGATAAAGTGTTTTGCGGCAAGTTCGATCACATAGTTATTAGTTTTGTGAACTGTGGCTGAGTGTTATATGTTATTTGTGTTTATTTACCTAATTGCATCTATTTACAATTAATATGCAACTGTATGGGTAAATAAAACTTAGTTACTGAGTGGTTGTACTCACCCCTTAACTCTCAATATTTTCAGGACCTAGCTTATCAAATTCGAGTTGAGGAAAACATACAGAAGCCTAAGATTGTGGAGTAATCCTCTATGTGCCTTTCCTTTGTTACTTTCATGTGTATTTGTTAATGTAATTGTCAATTAGGATTATTTGACATGCTTTATGCACTACTTGCATGATTTTGTGTATAACTAGTGTATTTTGTGCCCTAGGTTAGTGAGTTTTGATTGTGAACTCGTGAATAGGGCTAAAATATTTGTGCGAGTAGAGAAACATATGTATTTGAGAATTTGGAATGAAATTGTTGATTTTGTGCAATATTTCCTCCCTCTTTATGTTTTGTGAAAATCGGGGTTGAGTGGTGATTTTATAAAATAAGTGTTTTTAATTATATGTGATGTGTTGCACGATTCCACAAGAGTCCATTGAGTGTGATCAGATGGTTGGTATAAGCTATTAGCACATGTAGTTGAGTTGGGATATCCCATTTATGAGATTTTGTGAAAAAGTGGTCAAAACGATTTTTAGTATCCAACTTTTTATAAAAAAAATGAGATTGAGTGTGAAACCAGTGCCATGCCATTAGCTATAGCTAGGAGAAAGCTCTATGTAGACACCAAAACCACCTCAATCAGATGTCAGATGGAGATTTGGGACACATCAAAAGTTCGCTTCCTATGCTGTCAAATGATAGCACCAATGCTATCAAAATTCGTGCAATACGCTGTGGCGCACGGCACCTCACGCTGTGGTGCATGGCACAGAGAAGACATGCCGTAAGTCGCGGCGCATGTGTCATTTTCTACACAAAATTTATTTTTAAGTTTTAAAATTCATTATTTTGGGTCCCAATTGATTTCAAGCTTCCGCTTTGCTTTCAAAACTCTAATACAAACTCATTAGATAATATTTGAAATTTGAATTGTTGAAATTGGGATTCCTTTAAAAGAATTTTGAGAAATTTCTTTATAAAATTTTATAATTTGGTAATCCTTTGAGGGTTAAACCTAAATTGTCATGATTTAGAGTCAGTTGTGGTTTAATCTCAAGGAGGTTATAGTAATAGCTAATGAATTTCCTAATAAATGATAATATTTAAGTAATACAAAATATTTTCTAAATCTTAATAGATGATATATATTAACAGAATAAATCTCTATTATATTTCAACACCCCCTCAAACTCAAGATAAAAATGAGGTTGTAACAACTTGTATCACTTGATCTTCATCGTGGGAGTATTGAATGAGTAAACTTGTTGTGCTTTAGAAAAAAAAAATTAGTTTACTACACAATTAAAAGGAATAACCACATTACATAAGAGTACCTCTGCTAAAAGAGATTTAGTGCCTGATCATATTTCGAACATGATTGCTTTCCATAGAAGGATACCTATGAGCAATATTAAAAAAAAAAAAAAAAAGAATAACCACTTTTAACAACTTAGCTTTTTTTAATAAGTATGAAATAATTGTTGTTGCTGCTTTGTTGTGTTGTTTTGCTGATATAGTCCCTGTTGCAAGGCGCATTAAATCACCTTATTAGAATCAAGGAGAAGTGATTAATTAGGCCATTAAATTTGCCTAGAAATGGTATAAATTTCTAATCTTACCCTTATTTAAATTAAAAATTTTAAAATTTGTATTATATTTTTATCTCAAAGTTAATAACTTTAAATAAATTAATGTTGGAAAATTTTAATTAGTAACCTATTAAGTGACTTATAATAAGGATCACTCATGTTCTGAAAGCTGCACTATAATAAAGATCAGAATATCAATCAAATTCCGTTGATATATTAATATGTGTCTATTATTATTTTTATCTCATTTAGATTAATATATTTCATACAACCAATATCGAAAATTAATTCTATTTAAATTCAAATATAGATAACGACCTTGCATAGTTTAAATATCATTATCGATTGATTTAATAAAATACAATTTTTAAAGTGATTTTTGTGAACCAATATAAAATTTATTCCATATTAATATGATTTTTATTTTTATTTTTATCTTATTTCACACGTCATAGTTCAAATATCATTATTCATTGATTTAACAAAATACTGATTTTTGTTAACCAACAAAAAATTTAGTCCATAAATTGATCTAATTTTTTTTATAATTTTTATCTCATTATATTAATATATTGGAAATAATCAATTTTGAACTTAAATTCTATTTAAATTCAAACATAGATCTTAACATAACATAATTCAAATATCCGTTGCTTCAACAAAATACTTATTTTATATGAAAATTTTTTAAACCAATAGCAAGTGTGGTCTGTATAATAATCTGATTTTTATTTTGGTTTTTTCTCATTTAGATTAATCATGATAATTTTTAACTAAATTTAAATTGTTGGATTCAAATCCAATATTAATTTTAATTCATGTCATAACTGAAAAAATCAACTACATTTTTCACCAATAGATTAGATGTTTTCTTCATATTTAGAAAATTAAATCTAAGTTATATATCTTTTAATCACTCTTTTAATTTATATCTCCAAATATTTAAAAT
>NW_026557277.1:0-25483 GCF_029017545.1 Prosopis cineraria | reverse complement strand
TTTAATATTTTCATTGACCATTGACCTTGGAATGCCATGTTAGTGTGCAACTTTAGGCTCAGTCGTACTTATAACATAATCAACATATCAATATCAACAAAAGCTTATGGGAAGGAGTATTCGTTCCTGTCAAAAGAAAAACAATTATTCGAGGGCAAAGATAATGATGAACCGGACATATATTTTTTAAATTTTTAGAGAAAAATCGGGTTTTGTTTTGCCTGCAAAGGTATGCATTCATTGATCAAAAAATAAAGTAAACCATAAGATATTCCCCAAATTGCCAAAAGCAGAAGCAGTTAAGCAAAAAACACAAGGAAACTAACACAAAAGCAAACGAAAAGAGATCGTGGAAGATACCAACGCTCAGCCAACGCCCTCGCGATCTGCAGCTAATGTATGCTGGCCATAAGAAAACACTGGAACATTTCTAGAGTCCTGGAGCAAACACACGTGCTAGAGGAGGTGGTGTTGTGAAAACCCAACCAACTGGTTCCAACTCCCTTGGAGCTAAACATGCCAGACAATCAGCAGCCAGATTTCCACAGGGCGAGTGTGAGAGAAAGTAACAGTGCTCAAAGACTCCAAAAATATCCCAGAAATCTCTAAGTAAAGGGCTGGTATCTCCAATCACATAAGTATAAATTCCTGCTGGTGCAAAGTTTAAAAGGTATGGCAAATCATCTAGCATCTTCATGTTCTTCCTAAGGTCACACACTTTATTTGGAGACTAGCTAATTCTTCCCTCGCCACTAAAGAAGCTCCTTGTAAGAGGAGACGTAGAACTGATCCAAAGTGTAACATTTGTGGCTTGCATGATGAATCTTTGGAGCATTCATTCCTGTCATGTGAGTGGGTGAAATTGTTATGGCCCACAAGAATTCATCTTTTAATGGTGGGTCTGGACCTAAAGGTGAGAGAACAACACTAATGGGCCGCGATACAATAGGCTGCACAGGAAGCAAACGAATTCGGAGGCCTACCTGGAAGCTGCGTAAGACAACCAGGATAAGGAGGCATAAAACAATCATCGTGAGAAAAATGGGCGGTTGTTGATTACGCTCGTATCCTCTCTGACATCTTTTCCCTCTGCATGCTGTTATTCTGATTTCATTTCTTTCTGCGTTACGTTATTGTTCTTATTTTGTAGTGAGAATACCGCTATTGACAGTTGCTATTTGCTGAATCAAACCTTCTTTGCTATTGTGATTTCGTATTACATAGAATATATTAATGAGTCTGTGACAGAAACCTGGGTGGTCAGGGTGTTATTTGAATATTAGAATTAACCCAATGCTTATTTGTAACATAAGGGATTGGCTCTACAATTTTATCTGCTCATCATCTCCTTTGAGTGATTATGGGAAAGCTTATGTGGCTTTGTTCTGCTGGAACATCTGGAAATTTCGCTGTCGGATGATCCACCTGATCCTGGAAGATTGATTAAGCAAACGGATGCAGGCCTTCATGAGTTTTAGAAGGCTAGAGGGCTGATTATTCAAATTCCTGAGTCTGGGTTGAGGAATGATGATTGTCACTGCTCTGCGCCTCCTGTGGGTTACATAAAAATCAGTTGTGATGGGGCATATGAGGGTCATAGTAAGAAAGCTGGTATTTGCATTGTTGTACATGATTGCCATGGCATGTTTCTATCTGGATGGAGGATGGTGTCGAAGTATTATTGCAGATTCTGGGTTTTTGCCGAATTAAAGGCTGCTAAGAAGGCTCTTGAGTTAAGCTCATCTTATCATGATGTGGGCTTAATCATAGAGGTGGATTATATCGAAGAGAAAATCGTGTTTTCAGGCTATGTAAGAAACATTTTAAGACTCAAAATTTCAAAACATTGATTAAAAACCTTAGCCATTTATTGTCATGTAAGAAAAATTCCAATGATCAAAATGCTTTTATTTATATACAAATTGAAAATCCTCGGAAATTAAGTTGAAAATCCTAAAAACTCACCTAAAATTACTTTCAATTAAATTGTTAAAATATATACCAATAGTGTTAGTTCAACCATAAGTGACTAGTCCCTTATATAACGAATTAAAATTTGAATCCCCCATGAAATAAGCGCAACCACACTTCAAACATAACTATACTTGTGAGCAGTTAAAAAAATTGTTGAAATACGTAGTAAGATGTGCAAGAGTTGGCCAAAAAAAAAATACAGATGTATGGGGAAATTGCTAAAATATGCCCAAGATGGGGAGAGGATAATCCGCAGTCTACTTTAAAAAAAGTGCTTTTCCCTTTTAAAAAGAAACATGTTATTTGGATAATATATTTTATTTTAAATTAATTTTTTAAAAATTGTTAATATAGATTTGGTGAAATCATGAGAAAAAAACTTAAGTGTTTTTTTAAAATGTGATTCTTTTGATTTTTTATATGATCATGCTATTCCAAAATTTTTAATGATTCTTTCTTTATATTTGTGTCACACAAAAAAAAAAAGCCTTTCTTTCTATTTTTTTTTACTCATGGGACTATTTTTCTACAATTTTTTTATTTTATTATTAGTATTTTAAGCGTGATTAAAGATGAATGGAGTTTAAGATTCAAATGAAGATTATATTGTATTTATAAATAGGACCATTAATCATCTTAATTTTCAATATTAATGTATATTGAATTATTTTTTATATAATTTTTAACAAATTAAACTTTGTATTTGTATTTCTATTATTTAACATATCAAATTTTATATTATTTAAAATTTTTATCATATTTTTTACACATTTTTAATATATTACATTTATATAATAAAAATTATAAATTATTATAAATTAATATTTTTTATAATTATACATTAAAAAACACGTTTTAATATATAATTTAAATAATTTTTAATTCACTAAATAAACTTTAAAAATTTATTTAAATATAAATTTTATTATAACAATTCACTTTTATTAATTTTTATCAAATTAATTTTTGTGCAGCAAAAACCAGTCGGTCAGTTATCTGCAGAAAACGTGAAGCCACTTCCCGTGATGAGAGCTGCTGACTGACTGGGGATTGAGCTCTGAGCCTGGGATGCGTGAGCCAGTTTCTCTTATCATTCCCATGGCCATGAATTCTCTACTCCCACTTTCGTTTCTGTGTGCCTTGGCCCTGGCGATTTCCCTCCACTTCCGAGCTGCGTCTGCCGCTACTGCGGCTTACCCCACCATCCCCGGCACCGATTCCGTTGACTGCTCCATCACCAGCGGCGATTCTGTTCTTATTCCTCCTCGCCGAGAAGTCTATGATAATGGTCGAATATTCGATATCACTCACAAGTACGTCCCCGACATGCCAGTCTGGGAGTCTAGCTATGGCCTTGGTCGACACTTCCTCTGGCTCGAGAAAAGCATGAAAAATGGTTCTCGCGCGAATAGCTCGGCTATGAAGCTGGGGGTTCACACTGGTACCCATGTCGATGCGCCGAGCCACTTCTTTGACAACTACCTCGACGCCGGCTTTGACGTTAACTCGCTCGATTTAGAAGTCCTTAATGGTAAAATAATGGTTATCGTATCTAGCCTTATCCTTCACTTTAATTTTTCTCTGGGTGATGATGTCTTGTACTCGACCTGTATGGGGAAAGTTCCAGTTTTTTGGATGTCCCTCAGCGTAGTGAGTTACTATGTTAGCCCCATGTGTGTGATGAAATCTTTCTGTGAAATTTTAGGATAACGTTACCATTAACTAACCCCAAGACGGTGCTAGGCTTCCTCTCTTCTGGCAGTATTGGATGGTTCATCCCACTTCACACTGTAGTATTGCGTTCTTTAATGATCTTTTTCTGATTCTTCGTTTAGAATAGGTGAAATAGGAGGGTGAGTACAAGGAGGATATTGGATGAATATAAATATGTAGGCTTCAACCTATTGAGTAATGACAGTCTAAATCCTATCTTTCAATGAACAGAGAGAAAGCAACGGAAAATCATAAGGAATTGCCTTGCGGCATTATAAATTGAGTTCACTGTCTACTTTCACTCTCATTGTTTACATGGCATCCAAACGACAGAGACGAATGTATTTCCTTACTCTCCTTATCATTCGTGCCACTCTGCTCCCTTCACTTCCTTTTTCGCTCTCACGTCGCTGAACAAAGAATTTGTAATTTAGCGGGTGTGTTTCAGTTATCTGTTCATCCATTTATAGAGTAAACAGCGTTTCGTTTGTTAGATTTGTGTCAAGCTTTGCAGAGTGAATAGTGGCAAAAGCATTTTGCTAGGGCATCCTACTGGCCTCTAAGCTTTGGTTGTCTTTGCAGAGCTCTTTCTAGATTCTGTCTGTTTGATTGAATGATTTATGAAAGAATAGGTGCAGTTTAGCTCAGATTGCTAATTATTACATGTTCAAACTCAAGCTACAAGAATTTTGAGCCTGCATCCGGAGTAAGAAAATTGATTTGAGCTATTCTTTTGGCATCTATAATTCGTCAATTAACCAGCTCAGGTGATTTTTATATATGCTGCTGGCTTTCTCAGCGTTTAATATTGTCCTTTCTTAGTGTATTATTTTCTGTTTTAGCTTTATGCTCTTAGGCTTTAGAAAGATCATGGATTCCTTGCATATTTATGTTCTGTCTGGTGACTTCTTCCTCATGAACTCAGTCAGTAGTTAGATGCTTTATCCAATTACGTTTTGGATCTTCTGGAGCTTTTACCAATCCATTTGATAGGATTTAAATTGCATAAATGCATTGGAAGATGAAAATTATTCCCCTCTCTCTCTCCCCAATTCATTACAGGAGTAATCTGCTTGATTGTATTGGCATAGATGCTAACATATAACCTATTTCTATCTGTAGGCTATGCTCTACTGGTCGATGTTCCAAGGGATACAAACATAACTGGTATGTACAATTTATGAGTTTTCTTTGAAGACTTCTTATTTGTTTGCTATGTTGGATTCTGCACATGCTGATCAGAATTTGTGGCCAACTTTACTAAAATTTGACATTTTTCTGATGAATGAGAATTATTGTTTATCTATTAACAACATTCTTTTAATTGCTCTGATTATTTATGTATAATCAAGAACCTATAAATTGACAATTATTTAGAGATGTGAATATTAATTTTCCCAACATATCAAACTTTGTGGTTAATAAATACATTAAAGGGTACAATATCATACATATTTTGACAAATGTGCTCTCTAGCACGGGCCTGTTAGGAGGTTTCTTTCTCATAAACACACATTTCTTCACATTTGCTATTTTCTCTGTAGTTTAAAACGTTTCATATTTGTGTGAAATTTCTCATGGAATTTTAGCTTCCTCAATGACTGTATATTAGATTGCAACTTTCCTTTTTTACAGCTGAAGTTATGAAGTCCCTGAGTATTCCTAGAGGTGTACGCCGTGTGCTCTTCAGAACATTAAATACTGACAGGTTATTTGTATAAATCACTGGTATTGTTACTGCTGTGGGATTTTTTTGTTGTTGTTGGTCTTGCATAAAAAGTTAACTGAATTTATTTCTTAGTTGATATGTTTATTCAATTCTGGCAATTTTGACCTTGAAGATCCAAAATAGAATCTTATGTTGCCGTCATTTAGCTTAGTGATATTTACAAGCTCATTTGAAGCCACATGCGAACTTAAACTTGTTAAAATGTTAGGCGGCTTATGTTTAAGAAGGAATTCGACACAAGTTATGTAGGGTTCAAGGAGGATGGAGCAAAATGGCTGGTCCAGAATACTGACATTAAACTTGTAGGTGAGATATATATCTTAAAAGTTTTTGGCTACTTCTTCTCAAGGGCATATTCTGTGTCCTTTTTCCCGAGTCAAATGACTGAAGTTATCTTTAATTTTGGCACCTGTACACAATGCATGTCTAACTCCATTTATGTATGCATTTTTCAATATATAAGTTTGAGTCATGCCCCTAGCTCTATGGCACGTTACCAGGCTAACTCTAGTATCTCTACGTCATGGAATCAAGATATGTCATCTACAACAAATTTAGCAAAACAATGATATGTGGCTATTAATTTTTCTGTCTTTCAATCAAATACTAAAGGTTAAGTCCAAACTCTTTTGTTTGTTTGTTATTGTTTGTGTGTGTGTGTGTGTGTGTGTTCAGTCTTTTGAAATTCAGTCAATGAAGAAATAATAATGGGCAGGGCTTATCAATTGTATTTCCTTATTGCAAGATGACATTTCTTCTCTTTGGCATTTTTCCTCTCTCTACCAATTTAGTCAAGTCTTGCGCTATGAGAAAATTTAGTAAGATTACCCCTGCTGATCCAATTTAGACAAGAGAAGAGGTTAATTGCAAACTTGAGTTATGGAGGAGGACATTGGAGTCGAAAGGTTTTCGTCTGAGTAGAAGTAAGACGGAATTTTATATTGTAAATTTGGTAAAGGACTATTCGACAATAATTTGGAAGTGAAATTGGGAGATCAAATTATACTCAAGTGGAAAAGTTTAGATATTTGGGAGCCATTATTCAAAATGATGGCGAAATCAGTGGAGATATTTCACATAGAATTCAAGCTGGGTGGTTTAATTGGAGAAAAACTAAAGGAGTTATTTGCAACCGTAAGGTGCCTAATAAACTTAAAGGAAAGTTTTATCGCACTGCTATCAGACCGGCAATGTTATATAGTAGTGAATGCTGGGCTCTAACGGGACAGCAAGAGTATAAAGTTGGAGTAGCAGAGATGAGAATGTTACGATGGATGTGCGGACATACACGTAAAGATAAAATTCGAAATGAGCACGTACGTGAAAAAGTAAGAGTGGCACCTATTGAGGAAAAAATGGTAGAAAATCGGTTGAGATGGTTTGGGCATGTACAAAGAAGACCAAGGGAAGCACCAGTGAGAAGAGTGGAACATATAACTTTGAGTCCGATTAAGAGAGGTAGAGGAAGACCTAAAGAAAACACTCTTGGAAGTTGTTGAACGCGATCTCTTAATTAATAATATTCCTAAAAGCTTGATAAATGATAGAGCACAATGGCGTCTTGCAATCCATGTAGCCGACCCCACCTAGTGGGATAAAGGCTTGTTGATGTTGTTGTTGTACCCCTGCTGATCCAATAGATAGCAGCCAAGTTTTTGTTTTCTCGAACAACAGTTACTATAATGCCTATTCACATTCCTGTGATGCACTGTAGGAGTTGATTACTTATCTGCTGCTGCTTATGATCAATCAGTTGAATCACATCGTGTATTTCTGGAAGGAAGGGTAAGAAATTTGTCTTATTATATTAATTAATGCGTGTGTAACTTCACTCTATTCACAAGCTAATTGCCCATCCCTTGATTTACCTTTTAATGAAAAGAAAACATCACATCTCATTAGTCAAAGCACATAAGATGTCACATCTATGTTTGGGTTTATGTTAAGCATTTGAAATCCTACAATTTCCTGACTTGTAGTATCAGTAATGATGGGTTGTGTACTAATTGGTAATTTTGGTTATCATTGCGATCCTTGCACTTATGAATACTACATTTTGTTTGTACCCAAGATAGCTGGGAAATAACAACAAATTCTCTTCTTTTTTTCTGTACGCTTATGTTTTTGGCCACTTCTTTTTCTGTACATCTGCTTGACAAATTTTTGGACCATTTACTTCTGGTTGCTGACCTGTTGATAATTGGTAGAAGTTTTAAATCCTAAAAATTATTATTGGCAGTTTTTTTAGTAGATGTTTGTGTTTTATTGATTAACACACTTACAGTCAACACAAGTTAATCCACCCTCAGGAACAGTTCAAAATGATTGCTTCACCAAATCTCTCGGCCTCTATTCATTTGCTTAGGTTCAGCTGCAGGCTGATGAACTAATCTCAATTTGCATCAAGTTTTCTTTTCTGCTTGTTTGAGGAAGTTGTTGTCTCTGGACAAATATATATATTTTTTTAATCTTGAAATATAACTTTAGGTTAATAATAGATAGGGCTTGAGAAGACTTGATAGTGGCTAGTATGATTTCTCAAATATCCTTGTATAGACAAAAAGAAAAGAGAAAAAAGAGCTCATTTCTTGCTTAGACAGGACCTAGTATCGATAAGCAATGTGCTGAATGATGTTTTTTTTTTCAAAAAAAAAAAAAGGCAAACAAACAAAAAACAATGTGCTAATAAAGCCAAATACTTCTCAGGAAACCATTCTTGTGGAAGGCTTGAAGCTCGATGATATCCTGGAAGGAATATATACGCTTAACTGCTTGCCCCTTAGGTTGGTTGGTTCTGAGGCATCACCAATACGATGCATTCTTATCAGATAATTAGTCCATGAGTTTGAGGTGGCTGAACCTGGGGTATGTTCATAATTGTCCATTTAGTTCTCCACATGTTTTTGTCCTCTTTTGATTGGATGTGACCTGTTTTTGGATAGTGTTCTATTCATTGCCTTTATTAAGAAGTCAAATTCTGCTGCAGAATGATTAAATTGATGCAGGAAACAATGGGACGAAGGCTGACTTATGTAGATCACTAGTGTTTATATGAAGCGGGATGATGCTTGATACTTCCCCAAACTATCATCTTTTTGTTGGAAAAAGCATGTTTTCCTTGCACGAAGTTTAGGAATGAGCTGCACTGGCCTATAAATGGGGTGACTTATAATATGCAAATTATGTGGGCCAAATAAAAAAAGGTTGTGTTCTTTTATATGCAGATTGGAATTTGGAGACTAATATGGCTCTCGTCCATAGATGTAAAAACTTTTCACATATTTTGTTTGAATAAATTAAGTGTGCGTTTGGTTTTTAATTTGTCAAAAGTTCATTTGGTAAAAGTTAATTTAATGAAAGTCAGTTGTTGTAACGAAATTTATGTTTGAATGTATTTTTTTAAAAGTCAGTTTGATACATTAAAAGTTGTTTGATTTGTGATAGTAAAATGTGCTTTTGAATATACAATTACCAAAAAAGACATTTATTTATAATGATTTATAATTTTATTATACAAATGTAATATATTCAAAATATTTAAAAAATATAATAAAGATTATAAATAACATAAATTTTAATCTATAATGTTAAAAATTTAATTTTAATTATTTTTATTTTTTAATTTGTAATTTTAAAAGATGTAATAAAGATTTGTAATTTTTATTATACATTAATATTAAAAATTAACATGATTAATTACTCAATTTATAATACTAAAAAAATTAATACCTAATTATTATTATTAAAATAATAATTATATTTTTAATGAATTAACTATTTTTTAAATAAAAAAATAAGAGATTAAACTTAGGATAATATGATCAAATAATATGTTACTTTTTAAATTCACTTTTCAAAAATTTCAAATAGTTACGTTTCAAAAATTCACTTTCAGTTACTGTTTGAATGTGCTTTCAGGATGTGTTTTTCTGTAAAATATTCTACCCAAATAACTTTTAACTTTCTGAAAGTGAAATTTTGCTTTCTTCAACGTGAAATGGAGGAAAACCAAATGGACCCCAAATAAGTTGCTATCCATTCCAATCCTTGTCACCTGCTACAGGTAATAAAATTCCGAGAAAAAACAGTGCTCTGAGCATCTATTCTAGATAAGGCTTGTGGTGCTTTTAGCTTCTGCCTTTCAGATTCTCCATAATGAATAGCATCAGTAAGAATCCAAAGCACACCAAGTCCAAGCAACATCCATATAAGGAGGTAAGCCTATTTGGGATTTGAAAACTGGCACAAACACCAAGGCTCCTACACCTATACAGAGAAAACAAGCTGTCCTCGAGGAGCCGTCTCTTCAAATGCCAAGACGGTGGGAGAATCACGTCCCTTGCCATTAACTTAACTTTAAAGAACAAATAATTGTCGAAGTTGTTATTCTTAAGCTTTTGAAATCAAATTTCCTGGAGTACTTTCACTCTAAGAGTACTAGTCAATGACAAAAGAGCCAGAGGGAGTGCTAGAGAAATGGCCGAAGGTACAAGCAAACCCTGCAAGCAAGGAAATGCAATTATGGATGCCCTGATTGTTCTGCATGACATGATTTACATGTTTGCTGATATTTCCCGAAAATCAATACTTTATACAGGGTAAATAACACCTGCACTGGACTGAAATTAGTGCTCATGCAATCAAAGAGCAGAAACAAGAGTACAAGTGTATAATATAGAATATCTAAACCTCAGTCAGCAAATAATATACTTTGGTAACCACTTCCTCATAGGATTCCTTAAGGTAGTCACCAATTCCAGTTCATTCTGCCAGTATAATTGATTATCAGGTCAAACTATGCCATAATACAAACTAACATGTCGTACTGTAACAATTTGACAGGAGTTAACCTTCATTGTTGGCAGTGTAGGCACATGACCATGTTTCCACAACATGATAATTGTAACATTTAGAGCCAATAATTTGAGCAAGTTAGTGTCAATTCGAATCAAGTTTAAAATACTCGAATGTGTAGAAAAATTTATATAGCCAAACCAACCCTAGTCCTAACCCCTCAGGCTTTCAAGCTGGCACGAATAGTCAAATTGTTAAATATTATTTCATTTTATTTATTATTTTTTTCTAATTTCAATTTTCATTTAAAAAAATTAATATTTTAATTTTTATCTTATTTTAATATTATTTTATTAATAGAAAGAAAGAAATTTGAGTATTCAAACTAAACCCATTTGAGTTCAAGTTTGACCCAAATTTTTTTCAAAATAAATGAGCAACAAAGGCCAGGGGGTCTCAAGGAGTGCCTCCCCAAAATTTAGCTTTTATACTAAGAGATTTCAATGAATTGTAAGCTAATTTCATTCTTCTTCAAGGCTCTTGCTTATTTCAAACCATCTAGAACAATTACTGACTAGGATTCTTAGAACTGTTGTTATAGCTGCAAATGCTGGTGGTGCTTGCACTCCCATTGGTGATGTTAGGTAGTAATGTGGGCTCATATAGCTTAATATTTTTTGTATGAATATAGTTCTTTTTGTAATTTTCTTGTAAAAAATTATTCAAGCTGCCTGAACAAGCCCAAAGTATAAAAAAAAAAAATTCTAAACTCCCAAACCTAGATTTTTTGAGTTAATTCAGGCCCTTGTTGTAAATGAAAATTAACTTCCATTATAAGTTTACCAAAAATGACCTCAAAAATTATAAAAAATGACCTAAAAAATTTCAATAAAAGACCTAAAAATAACAAAAAATTGTCCAAAAAAATAGAGAAAAGAACCAAATTTTTTTTTTGATCATTTTCTATAATTTTTGAGGTCATTTTCAATTATTTTCTAATCAATTAATGGTTAAAATTTATTTTTGTTAACAACAAGAGTCATATTGCACCGTTTTAAAAGTTGAGAGAATAATTTATATAATAAATGAGTTTAGAATTTATAGTGCTATTGGACCTAAAATTCAAATAGTAATTTGCTCATTTATCCAAAAAAACAATTCAGTCTCCAAATGTATGGAGCAGAAATTTTGAGGAACTGCATCTCTAATGGAGGAATTAGATTGAATTTGTAGTAGCTTACCCCATTAACATTTTATGAAGAGAAAAGGCTCACGGATACAACCAACTACAAGTTGTTTACCGGGGAAAAAAATCAAGATCCATCAACAGGTTATATTAGCACAGACTCTATCTGAAAGAATATATTAAGGCTTTGGTGCTGGGTGTCCCTTGGCGACATTTAAGCTTATTATAACTAATCTACTCACCATTATAGCAATCATATTGTCAAATATTAAGGTCTTGTTTCTAACATCTCATTGTAAGTCAACTTTTTACCAACAGCAATTCCCAAACATTAAAAGACGGAATATTTGAAAAAAATTTAATCCAGAAATGAAATACAGAAACTTGAGGCAAGGTCATCCAAAAATGCTGTGTGGTTGAACTAAACCTACTAAAATCCCCTTTGGTGTATAATTCTACCAAACAGTTCTGTATATTCAGTCAAAGACAGGTTATCGATGCACAAAAATTGCAAGCAGTGGTTTCTGTATAAACCCAAAAAAGGCCTTATTACAACATTAATGAATTTGAAACAACTAAAACAACAGAACTCATGTTCATTCATAAAAACAAGCAACACAAGAACCAGTCACTTCTCTTCGCAGTTAATGTTGCATAAGACAAAAAAAGCCATCTAAGGTTGAAAGCATATCCATAACCACGAGTTTGGCAGATCAGAGATCTAATGTGAAAACAGGAGATCCTTACAATCACCATTCACTAGAGGATTGCACAAAAAATTGTGATTTAACTTACACGGGTAAGGATGACCAAATGGTCCAACAATTTTAAGACAGGACAGAGAATGTAAATTTATAGGAACAAACCACAAATGTTTTAGTTGTTTTAACTTTTAATCCTTGTCAAGGCTTCATTATCCTTGGGAAATATGCCTGAGAAAACATACCTCTGGGAAAATCAGAAGGAGAATTGTTACAGTTATATCCCACATGTTCGACTCACACATGTTGACCGCACATGTAGTCACTTTCTTTTGTATTTCTCTTAATGTAGAGGATTCAATTTGCTATAAGGTCCAGGAAGCTTTTTAGACCAAAAAACATGGGTAAAATATGAAAACATGGCACCTGCCTATTTTTAAGTTATTACAACGCCATGTAATGGGATGTTTGAAGATTTTTTTTCTTCCATGGTATCCTTACATTGAACAATTTGATGGTAAAAGCCTACAAAACTATTTGCGTATCTAAGTTCTGTACTTCAGCACCCCACCCGTCCCCACCTGAATTAGAACAGAAAAGTCAACACAATAAATATAGCGCTACCCCATAAAAATTGTAATCATGATATGATATCAGTAAATTTTCGAAAGAAAACGATTGGATCAAACCAGTTTTTTAGTTTTGCAAACAAACATGATATATCCAGAGTCATAAACAGGAAATCCCACTGAACGAGTAATCTGAGAACTTCGTTTTATAATAGTAAAAGAACCTCAAATTGGGAGTCAGATTTTTGAGGAGCTTGAGGCGGCTGAAACGAAGAAGTTGGAACCCTAGCACTGTACAGAAACAATGCGCTGGCAGGTTTTTTTATGCGCAACGCCGCCAATACCGGCGTTTAGGGGAAACGCCGGCACAAACGCCGCCAGTTCACCCCGACTGCCTAAAAATTGGCGGGGCAATGATCTATCAGGTACGTTTCCTCCCTCTTTCCTCTCATTTTCAATTTTCTACTTTTTTATATTTTTCCTTTTATGTTTATAATTTTTCGTAAAAATATTTGGAGGCTGCTGAAATATTCTACCAGTAATATTTGACAAGGGAGCTCTTCCGTCCTGG
Organism: Prosopis cineraria; assembly: GCF_029017545.1. Lineage (NCBI taxonomy): Eukaryota > Viridiplantae > Streptophyta > Magnoliopsida > Fabales > Fabaceae > Prosopis > Prosopis cineraria. The sequence goes on along the minus strand of NW_026557277.1, from coordinate 12,246 downwards.
TTAGTAATTTTTTTATTTTACATTTATGTTTTATTTTAATAATTTTTTAGTATATGTAATTAATTATTTTATTATAATTTTAAATTTTTAGAATATGCGTGTGTTCAAAATTAATGAATGAAGTTAGAGAAATTAGTTAATGTGTATGTCATTTATTTTTGTTTGTTGATATTAAATTTTTGTATTTCATGTGATTTAATTTTATTGTGCTGTGATATTAAATTAGGGGAACTTTTTTTTTTCAATGATGCATGGATCATGAATTAACATGTCTCGAACCACTGAAATATATTTAAATAGACTAGAAACATTTTTAAATTTTATAATGTCACATAGAGATGAAGTTGATGTTACTTTTTGTACATGTCCAAAATGTAATTTTAAAAGATAACATGAGGAATGATGTACGTGAATACTTAGTGTTAAAACAAATTTGTTGAGTCTTACAAAAAAAAAAAAACAAATTTCTTGAGATTATACATTTTGGTCAATGCATGCATGGAGAGACATGAAATGATGGATGAAATTAGTTATGTCTTAATAACTTTAGAAGCAAGAATTGAGATGTTACATTTAGTGTATCAAGAAATCTTATCATTAATACAGTTTGTGATGCATTTAGAGGGTCAGAAGAAACAACAATTTCTTAAGAAGTAAATGGTTATGATTGATTATTTTTTAATCAAATGGACGAAGAAACTACAATTTTTAATGTGGGAGAAGTTTCAAACACTAATTGCAGTATAGTCATGCGCTTAAAACTTCCAGACTTGTATGACATGGGAATGGAGATGCTAATTCCAATTATTATATCGAATCTTTCAAACCAAAATGTTTGGAAATAATATTTTTCAATAATTTGAACTTGCCGAAGTCTCATATTTTTATTTTAGCTTTGGTTGTTTCAATTTCTTTATGCTTAAATATTTTGCATGCTTTAATTTTGGAGGATCCCAGAGGATGAGAAAATCCGACAGTAGTCATTATGGTAAAGGCAAGACCATCATGCAAGGTAATGAAGATAATTTTTGTATTCACCTAAATGGGATTGATTTTAATATGAATGGTGAAGGTGCAAAGTTTTTAGACAATATGCCAAACTGTGATCAATTTATGAACTCAATCTTGTCTCCAGAGGTAGAGAGACACGATGGTCAGGGGCAGGAGACAAAGGGGAAAAATTTAGAACCTGCACCAGATGAAGAGTATGCACGACAGCAGCTTCAAAACCACAATCAACGCCAAGGTTGCGATGTTCAGGTTGAAGGTGTGTTTCTTGAATGAGGTGATATTGACTTTTGTATGTTTAAATTAAATTTTATTTAATAGTTATATATTCTTATAAAGTATACATTTGTTTTTTGTAGATCGATTTGGAAACAGAAAATTGCGTCATTTGTATGGGAAGGAGAATTCATTTTGATAGAGCGTAATGAATATGGCCATCCAGATAATGAATCAAGCGGATTGTTGGGATGTTTCATTGCAACTATTGCAAAAAATCCTAGGATATGTTCTATTGGATTTGATCGGTGGTCAAAGTTTCCAAAAAGAAAGAAGGATGAAGTTTTTAAAAATATCCTTAAGGTTATCAATTTAATTTTGTGAATACTCATATTGCTTTATAATATTTTAATACTAACAATAATTAAATATTTTTTGTATGGCCTCATTTTTCACTCTTAGATGAGGTTGAAAAATGGTGCCTAAAAAAGATGGGATATGGTTGGAGACAAGGAAGATTGGACCTGTGGAGTTTATATCAAGATGGAACTAAGACAAGGCGGCAACTGCTAGCAGATCCTCCAAAGAACATCCCAATCGAGGATTGGGAAAAATTAGTGGATTATTTTTTAAATCCCAAAGTAAGGTAATAAAACTCATTATTTTAATTATTAATTTTTAAAACATTTTTAACATAATTATTTGTTAAATTTTCTAGGAGACAGCAAAATCCAACAAGAAGCATAAAGCACATCAGGTTATTTTCTACCCCGGAAGATCAGAAATGAATACCAGAAAAAATAAGGAGCTGGTTAGTTATATTTATATCAATTCATACAAGTTAATTATAAATCATGAGTTGGGTTTGAAATAACAAACTCATTTTCATATTCACAGGGAAAAGCCAACCAAAAAATATTAAATTGTATTGAGTTATTTTTGGTAACACACGCGTAAAGATGTCATATTAAATTTAACTATCATGGCAATAATTTCATCTTCATTATCAAATTACTAAACTTTAAATGCTAACACATTGTAGGATAAAATGTGTGAGAACCAATCTCAAGTGGGCTCATGTGATGAAGAAGCAGCGGATAACATGTCATATGAAATATTTACACAAATTGTGGGCTCAAGGTGAACGTGTTTGTGGTTTGGGCATAGGTCCTACCTCATTTATAATGACTAGTTCTGCTTCTCGAGTTTCTGGATCAAATTCTGCTACAAGATATGCCCCAAATGTGAGGATGGCGCAATTGGAACAGGAGAACTTGCGCAACAGAGAAATGATTGCGAGAATGCAACAAAGGAAAGACCAAATGCAAAGTCAAATTGACCAGTTGTGGAATTATATCAAGCAAACAGGTGGTCAACCATCTAATCTGTTCCACGGTGATCATGGGCGATGAGTATCTTGTGTGTTGCTATGAGGAAGAGGATGTTTTTTGTATGATTTGAAGACTCTCATTTAAACTTTGTGTGGCTATTATTATTGCTTTTGTGAACTTAATTTACTCTGTGTTAAACACTTTGTTTAACATTATGTGTGTTCTAAACTAATGTGCCTTTGTGTGGTTTTTAAAATCTTTATTTCACTTTAATATCATAATATGCATTTTTTTGAATAAATGATTATTTAGTTTTTAAAAATTTAGAAATAATTTATTTGCTTTACAATCAACAAAATTTAAATAATTGAATATATTGACATTTGTATTATTTTTCCAAAACTATAAGTAAATCTAACTACAAAATTACACAAGGTTAACCATGGAGGTCCCAAAAAAAAAAAAATACATATGAATACTTCCCTCATTCCCTTTTAGTCTCCTTTTAGCAGAAGTTTCTCCTCAACTAGTAGCTCTCCCCTTCATTCATTCAATATCTATGGTGTTTCTTCTCCAAATTTTGTTTCCCTTCTACTCAACTGCTCTTCATTCTCTTCTCTTTCCTATCTTAAACATTAAATATTACTTAAATAAGACTTATCCTTTCCTATCTTTGTTTTTTTGATATTGTTTCTATTCACTACCAAGTCATTGATCTTCTATTTTAGTTTAGATATTTGAATATCTCAACTAAAATTATTAAATAGATAGATATAAAAATAAATTATATTAATATGATTAATATATTGTAAAAAAAAAAGATTACCTTATAACCGCTTGCTTTGTGTCATTAATATTATCAATATAAAGAACTTTCAATCTTGAATAAGGATTGCAAATATTGATATAACTAATATAATTAATATGAGAATAATTATATTAATATAAGAATAAATTAATATATTAAATGTGTATTTTTTAAAAATAATATTTTATATATATAACATTTGGGGTGTGAGGGGATAGGACATTACAATGATAATCTCATATTCCGTCTTCTCCTGAACCTTTCCTCTTTCGTCTCATAAAATTCCATCCCACTTTTTTAGGTTGAAAAAAAATCTATCCTAATAAAAACCAAACTAATCAGATTAGAACAAGATCGAATACCCTAAATTATATTGCCAAACCATCATTTTTTTATTGAACTAAACATGTTTTCCATGTGCAAACTCTAGGAATGATTGGAATGGCCTATGTGGGCCAAATAAAATAAAAAATAAAAAAAAAGGCCGTTTTCTTTTATATGCAGATTGGAATTTGGAAACTACTAGATATGGCTCTTGTCTCCAGATGTAAAAACATTTCAACATATTTCTTTTGGGTAAATTAAGAAGTTGTTATCTGGCCAAAATAAAATTTGGAGGTCGCTCACATAGTCATCAGGTGTTCTCAAAATGTTTGTGCAAATTCTCATTTGATGTTAACTTAAGTGATATAGGCAGGGTGAAATGTGGGTAGTGTTTTACCATTTTATATCATGAATGAAGTCAGAGAGATTGCATTTTAAAAATGAATTAAAGAGTAAAACTGTTTTTTTTTTCCTGAGGAATGCCTATTATTCTTTAAAAAAAAACAAATTTGTCCCAAAATTTTTAAAAAGAAACAATTTCACTATATTATTAACATGATCGTTTATTTGACAGTTACTTGGACTTCTTTCAGTGATTTGACATTTTAAAAAATTAGAAAAAATTACATATAACTTATATAGAGTAAACTTATTTATAAATAAATTTTATAAAATTTTAAAATTATAACTAAATCTTTTGAAACTTATGTATAATTTAAAATTGAGATAAAAAAATAATAATATTCTTAATATTCATATTAAACATATATATATTATATAAGTTAAATAATTTAAAATTACTTCATCAAAATTTATAACTATAACTTTTACTTTTTATAATTATAATTTATATATTTAATAATTAAACTGATCAATTTAACTATTGAATATGTAAAGTTACAATTATAAAAAATTTAAATTATAATTATAAATTATTAATAAAATAATTATAAATAATTAATATTAAATTTTATTAATAACACATGATTATTAAATTATTAAATATATGAAATTATAGTTATAAAAAGTTAAAATTATAATTATAAATTTTTAATGAAATAATTATAAATTAATTATTTAATTAATGTAATATATATTTAATAAAATTATTATTATTTTTATAACTTAATTTTAAATTACACATAAAATTTAAAAAATTTAATTGTAATTTTAAAATTTTACAGGATTTATTGATAAATAAGTTTATTTTATAGGACCATACATGATTTTTTAAAAAATTATAAAAAAACAAATCTAAAAATTACCGTTCTGCACAAGTTCGCCGGAAAACGGAAAAACAAATCACCGGCGAAGAAGGTAAAACAAGGAAATCGTGGCGGCGGCGCTTGTGGAGAAGGAGGGAGCGACGGTGAAACAGAAGGAACGAGAAGGTTGCTGGTTGAAGACGGTGAGCTTGTAGCGAGCTCGAATCAGGTGGGCGCACATGGACTGCCCCATGACGCCGGTTCCGATCCATCCCACACGGGAGTTTGATGGGCTTGGCGGCAGCGGCGGAGGAGGGTCAAGAGGGAGGAGGAGGGATTGGATGTCTGAGAGCGAGAGAGAGGATAGGAGCGCCTACTTCGCGAACGTCTTCTTTCCGTCAACCGTTGTCCTTCGATCTCAACTTCCCACCGTTGGATGTCGCGAACGTGGTGGGTGAAGATCTTCACTGTACCGCTCTCTGTATCTGGTCTCGAATCAAAGAGACATACCTGGAAATATAAATCTTCAGCCACTCTCTCACACGCAAGACAAGCATCTTCAACGGGTGAAGATCTTCACTGTACCGCGCCCTGTCTCATTTTAATTCTTGCCTTGCTGTATGTGTATGTAAATACTACTAGTTAAGAAAGTTAGAACCAGCTGTTCCTCAGATTGCTTTTTATCTCTTGCAGTTCCTGGAAATAGATTCCATTTCTGGTTTGGTTCCATTTTTTCCTTTGATAATCGAACTTGTGCTCTGGTTTGCTCCGAGAATGAATGGAGAGAGGGTATTTTCTTCTGATAATTTTTTAGAACATGCCAGGAGGCTTACGTGAGAAAGGAAGTCAAAGCTAATGGTGAGACAAACTATTACGCCAATGGCAGCTTGAAATTTTTCCCTTTTTAGAGTTCAAGAATAAATTTGTTTTGAAAGAAGAAGAAGAAGAAGAAGAAGCTTTATAATAACAGACGTTTTTTTAAAAAAATTTCAAAATATTTTTACCCTTTAATCATCTAAAAATAAATGTTTAACTGTCAGTATAGGTTAATTCAATTTATAAGAATCTTGCCCTTATCGTGTAAGGATGTGGATTTAATTCCAGTTTTCATATGAGAATATTATTCATAGATAATTTGTAAGTGCGCTTATACAGATGCTTCTTGAATTATAAGGTCTATTCCGATCTTAAATAGCTTTGAGACCAAAACACTTAAGCTCCTGGTTGAATTTTAAACTGATCGTTTTAAATATACGGTTGAATTGAGTCCAGAAGAGCAATTAATGCTTCTCGGTTAGCGCTATATGCCACAGAGATCTTCAAACATAAGCTGGAAGGCGGAAGCAGATGATCAATTTGGTGAACAAGGCACACATACGTGAGGAGGATGTTGTAAATTATAAACACTGAACAGGTCCTATCAAATATCAGGTTGTGTATCTTTGGGCACTTGCTGAATGCTGATACAAAGGCAAAGGCAGAGTAGCTGCTTGTTAATGCAGTGCTCGCATCTGGGAAAATTTTATAGCTCTTCAATGAAAGTAGTCACGTGAAGGGATAAGTTATCAATTAGTTATGTATTATTATTTGATTTCGTAATTAGAATTTGGGATTTTATTATTATTGAGATTATTACAATTAATTATCAATAATTTTCAGGAGAAATTTTTTAATGCCGATGGAGTGCTTAAATGCTAATCCTCTAATCCAATCATTTTTATATTTTAAATTGAAACTTTGCACATATCATAGGATCAAAAAGTCAACGTTTCCCTACACGCGCACATTCACACTCAGAAGGTAATTAAGAAGCTTGGATAGCAGCAAAGTGGTTGTTGAAGTGATGAAGCTTGTGTTTCTGCGTTTGTGGCAGGAATTCTGCGCTCCGACCTGGTGTATGCTATCAGTTTGGTTGAAGTTTTCAGTTTTTACGGATGTTGGTGCAATCACTTTCCTTGATTATGGCTGAATAGTAACTATTTCGGGAACGCGAAGTGCACAATGGTTGAACATGGAACTTAAATTGGTCGTTTGGATATTAGTTGTAGAAAATGATCACGTGAGGAAACTCAACTCAAAAAATTCAGTTCGCTACTGTAGAAAAACAGAGGTTTGAAAAGTAAAAGTCAGTTTAACAATAGCAGTCAAATAAAAACTGATACCGAAACACACCTAGGCTTTGAACTCAGTTATGAGACGAATGCATCTCTCCAAACTATAGTAAGACTAGTGCTGACCCACCAGCAAACATTAACAGCTCAAATGTTGTACCCTTCAATCACTCACGGGTTGATTCTTCTCTCTATGAATGGTTATTGACAGACCCTAATATGGAGACACGACTCATAAAAGAAAATGGCCTCACATAAAATTTATAGGAAACTATGCCTTCCCTTTTGATAATGTGTTTCTGTTGCACTACAAACAAAGTAGTAGCACTTTTTGAGAAATTAGTTTGTTTCCAAGTTTTGTGTTTCCACATAAGATGCTAAGAATTTGTGAAAACAATACTGTAGTTTCACCATTGAACTGGTGGGATCCAACCTGAAAACCTGAAGCAAATGTGTTGGATCAATGTCTGTACGCACATTTACAAGAGGAGATTAAATTATAAATGCAGGCTCATCTGTTCATCTGGGTCTCATTTATGATTACTCTTCTCTTCTTTCTTCGTACGAAAGAAGCAGTGAGTTATTTTGTTTTGGTGGTAGCAGACAGAGATGCTTTTAATTTGCTTCGATACATTCTGAATTTGCGAAGTGAACTCATTTTACATGCATTGGAGATGCTTATATTTATTACCTCTTATAAATCTCAACGAACATCTGTTTCCAAATTAAAACTTTGCTGTTCGTCAAAAACAAAATGACGACTTTGCTGGTACGTACGCTAAGGGTCACCTTGAGTGTGTGTGCGAGGGACATGCCATGGCTGGCCACGTCAAACATGAAAAGTCCCTTGTCCTCTTCTAATGACTTTGCAGGCCGTTTGGTTCTCCTCCGTTTCACGTTCAGAAAGTAAAATTTCACTTTCAGAAAGTTAAAAGTTGTTTGGGTAGAATATTTTGCAGGAAAGCACATCTTAAAAGTACATTCAAACAGTAGCTAAAAGTGAATTTCTGAAACGTAACTATTTAAAATTTTTGAAAAGTGAATTTAAAAAGTAGGATGTTATTGACCCTACTACCCTAAGTTTAATCTCTTATTTTTTATTTAAAAAATAGTTAATTCATTAAAAATATAATTATTATTTTAATAATAATAATTAGGTATCAATTTTTTTAGTATTATAAATTGAGTAATTAATCATGTTAATTTTTAGCATTAATGTATAATAAAAATTTCAAATCTTTATTACATCTTTTAAAATTACAAATTAAAAAATACAAATAATTAGAGATCAAATTTTTAGCATTATATATCAAAATTTATGTTATTTATAATCTTTATTACATTTTTTAAATATTTTGAATATATTACATTTGTATAATAAAAATTATAAATTATTATAAATCAATGTCCTTTTTGATAATTGTACATTCAAAAGCATATTTCACTATCACAAACCAAACAACTTTCAATGTATCAAACTGACTTTTGAAAAAATATATCCAAACATAAATTTCGTTACAACAACTGATTTTCATTAAACTGACTTTCACCAAATGAATTTTCACCAAATGAATTTTTGACAAACTGAAAACCAAACGCACACTTAAAAGAACGACTTGACTTTGGTTTGGAAAAATCAATATACGATTTGGAATTTTAATTTGCAAATTATCTAAGATTATAGAGTTTTTATGGTTTCAGGTTTAGGGTACAAGAATTATAAAAATTTTAATGTATTTGAATAGTAATTTTAATTAATAGAATAGTAATTGATTTGTTTCTAATTGTTGACTGACTAGTGACTAATACATAGTTGATTTTTTTGTAAATTTTTCAAACAGCCCTCATCTTCCACAAAAAAAATGCTATAAATACTTAAAATTATTTTAAAATAATGGTCAAGTATTATCTAATACTTAATATTTATTATAAAATAATCGTCAAATATTTATAGTAAATTTTCACTACACTTAGCCTCGCTTTTACCATACTTGATTGTTATTATGAAATAACAATCAAGTATTTGATAATACTTTACAGTTATATTTCAATAATCGTCAAATTAGAACAGTATAAAGGATTAACTCGAGAAGACTTTAGTTTAACTCAAAATTTGATTTTTTTCATGAAGAGAACTAAGTTAAGCAACTTGTGGTTTACTAAGTTAAGCAACTTGTGGTTTACTCTGATTCTAATATAACCCGAAGGCGAACAAGACTAGACTAGTTGAGTGGGATTAGGAGACTAGTCTCGATCTTGTCTAGTATCTCACTTTATTTTTTTTTCATCTGTGAGATGTAACAATTTATTTTAACATAATAAACTCAATTAATATAATAAAATTTATCACAATAACAATAATAATAAATCTACAATAATATCTAACAACAAGAAAAACTATTTCAATTACAACACAAATGATTCAAATTAAACAACATTCAACATGTTTAAAGTCCATTGCACTAAATTAATAACAAATTTCATCAGTAAAAGGAGAAGACTGAGATTGGTCAATATTAAAATTTTGCTCAATATTCATAATTTTACAAGTATAAAACACAAAAAATTACTAATTGTTATTATAAATTAACTTATTGCAATAATAATTAATAACTTAATCATAATTATATTAAATAAATTCATAGGATCAGATTGGACCAAGTGGTATATATGCTCGATCTCTTATCCAGTCCAATCTGAAGCAAGAGTTTAGTCTTTTCAATCTTATTGGTCCTAAAAGACCAAATTTTATTTGGACTGGACAGGATCGGATTTATCTCAGGTTGGATCAAACCAAATTAGACTGGAGGACTTTTGCACAACCTTACATCAAATATAAGTTTCCAGAACTAGCCAAAAGCCAATCCAAATAACAATCAAGTATTAGCAAAAAATTACCATCAAGTAATAAGATTTTTTGTGGTAGTGATAGTATGGGGTTAAGTCTGGTTAAAAGAAAAAGCAATTATATTTAATTAAGAATCCAAGTTATTAATAAATTGGCCAACAAAAAATGCTTATATTAATATTGTATTAAACTTTATAAACATAATTTTGAGGGCATTTTTGTTGACTTGACTTGCTTTTACTTAATCAAATATGTTGAAAAAATAGAAAATGACCTTCTTACATGCTCTTTCCAACGGGGTTCGCAGTTTTGTTCTCTTAATTCTTTGGCCAATTAACAATCTTTTTTTTTTCTGATTAATTTCAAGCCAAGCAGGGGAACCATGAAGGTTTCTAGGGAAACTTTGCACTTGAGTCTGTGAATTTAATATCTTAATTACTTCCAAAATGTTTAGGTTCCATATTTAATTTCAACGTATGATGTGACATGTAACCTTGCCCCTGAGTCGGTCTTCTTCCTGGTCCGTCCAAGTCTCCTGTCCAACTTGAATCCCTCATTACCCAAGAGTACTATAACAATTCACAACACAAAAATTAGAATTAATATAAGTATGAAGATAAAAATTAGAATTTTTTTAAAAATATATCATACAAATTTTAAACGAGAAAAAACTCCTGAGTTGAAAAAAAAATCCAATGTCTTGAACAACTATTTGATTTTCATATCAACTATTTAGTTATATACTTTAATTTCTCAAATTTAAGAGCCATTTAGCTAATTCATATAAATAAAAAAAATTATATGAGCTAGGTTCTATTAATATAATTTATACATAATACAAGAATCTATCATTATTGAAAATAATAATAAATATATGAGATAAATGAAATTGAAGTGTTACATTACATCTATAATCAAAACAAAGTCTGCAACTATTTTTTTATGAGGCAATTAAAAAGTATAAAATATTTTATGAGGTAAGATGTTTAAAACTTAAGAGTATAAGACATTTTGGGTCTTTCAATATATATTAATAAGATTTTTAAAAAATATTATTAATTCAAGATATAATTAATAATTTTTTAATTAAAATACCTTTTAAATAAAATAAATATATATATTATATATATAATTTTATATAAATAAATAATTTATTAAAAATATAACTTGATAGGAAGTGTATATTTAAATATTAAGATTTGATAGAGCATGAAATCTTAACTATCAAATTATATTTTGTTCAAAATAAAAAATATATCAAATTATATTACAATTAAAGTGACGTGTCTCTATTTAGATGGAGAAACAGTTTCCACGTGTAAGTGTAACTGTGTAGTTTGTCTTCTTCTGCTGAAGAAACAAAGGAACGGGTGGGCCCCGCAAATAGATATTGCCTTCCTTGTTGCTCTTGCTTTCTGACTTTACAGCTGTGAGTTGTTCCGCGAAAATGAAAATAAAAAAAAGAAAAAATTTAGGAAAATTTAAATTTTACCACGCCAAGGTTGGACTTGACAAGCATGTACGCATGTGCATAGAGACTTGAACTCTACGTATGTGGTTTTATATTGTGTCCCACAGTTTGATTAGACCATAATTTCTGTCTTTTGTAAGGAACTGAAGATAATTAGTCATATTATTCAAGATCTAAACCAACTATAAATAAATACATAAACATATGAAATACTATACATTTATATAACTTAACATACCTACTATAAGAAATTCGCTCCAAAATATCATGATGTTTCCTTTATTAATTTAGTCAGATAAGAAGATTTCAAATATTTGTGTGGTTTATGTAAGAATGAGGATGAAAATATGAAAAATTGATTTTGTATTCTAATGTTGACGTGCGACGACCATGGATGTATTGCAATCTACAAAATTTTATTAAACTTTTGGCTGAATCGGGTGGGATATTTTCTTGGGGGGAAAATTATGAAACACCTTTTGCTTTAGTAGCTTTGACCAATTTTAAGTGTGAAACAAAAAATAAAAACATAAACTCATAAAGTTTGATATTGACACTTTACCTGATAATCACAAGAGGAAGGTCAAATTTTATCATGGAAAATTGTTTTCCCCTTTTTTTTGGCGAATTCTATATCCAAAACTAAACAATTTGTTATTTTTCATTATTTAAATTTAATTTTGATGTGAGGAAGACTGCGAGAGGATTCAGTTTCTCTACTTATCTCAAAGATGAGCATCTTTAAAATGAGATTTAAACTATTTAAATTTTTAATTTACATGGTCTAAAATTTAAAATATTATTATATTATTATATATTATATTTATTAAAATAAAATTTATAAAAATTATAAAATAAATTTTAATAATTTTTTTATTTTTAATTTGGTCTAAATTTAATTTAGACTTTAGAGAATCTAATTTA
>NW_026557276.1:0-25489 GCF_029017545.1 Prosopis cineraria | reverse complement strand
AAAAAAAAAAAAAAATACCTCTACTATAACCCTTCCCTTTTCCATAAAAAATGGAAACACACGTCAACATGTCAATGCTAAATTTGAACCCGAAAATGTTTTCAAGTAAGGGACTGGAGATTTTGTTAATGATATTGCTTGCCATTGACCAATCACAGTTTGTAGTTTCGGTTAATTTCTGGCCTGGCCCTTGTTTGTGTGTGTGTGTGTGTGTTATGAAAACATCGTTTTTTCTTTTTTCTTTTTTTCTTTTTTTGGTTGGGGACGACTTTTCTTATTTTTGTGTGCAGTTGAACAAATTTGAGGCCATCTTTGGGCCTATTCCCCGTCTATTTCTTATAATTTAGGCCCAATATGAGTGGGCCTATCAAACTAGATCCCTATTTGAAATTAGAATGAGATCCATAATTGCGAGATAATTGAAATATTAAATGTATATTTCCTCAGAGTTGACATATGAATCAACAATTCCAGAACAACTTACACCAATCCCAGTTTAACACAAGGATTGACTTATTTTAAGTAAAAAAAAAAACTATATATAAGGACTACATTGTTTTTATTCATAATTTGTAAACTGATTAATAACTTAAAAGTTAAGAAAACTTAAATTATATTTTCCTAGATATTATCAAACAGGTTTTTATTGCATCAGAAGATATTTGGGAAAGAACTTACACACACACACACACATTGATATTGCCATATCGGGATAGAAAACATTAAGAGTAAGACTAATGTACTTAACCTTATATACTTAATATACTTATATTAAATCATATCATGACATGTGGATCCTAATATATTAATATAATTAATGATAATGCTTTTTTATAGAAAAGATAATTTATAAAAGATCCACATGTATTGATTTAATTGGATACAAGCATTTTAAGTATATAAGCCTAAGTGTGCAAGTTTTTCCCAAACAATTAATATGATCACTATTATTGAGAACTATTTCTGTGTCTTGCCAGTTACCGCACAAAATTTGAGAAGTAATATGCCATTCATAACAAATAGTATGGCTTTATCATTGATTTTATTATACATATATATATATATATATGTTGATATGGGATGGAGTATAAGATTTATTGTAGTGGCACAATCATAAATCATGATTTGACTCGGTGCAACATCTAAGAAAGTGTTGTTTGGATTCAAATCCAGTCTTTGGGATAAACTGTTACAACGATAAAAAATGCTTACGGAAACGCCAATACAAGAGCGCTTAAGAACAAAAGCGCATTGAAACATCAAGTCAGAAAGCGATTCTTAAATCAAACTATCAGGTATAGGGTGCCTTTCGAAGCGCTTTATACATACAGAAATGCTAGGCCAAAAACAAGCACTCTTGTATATTTTTTTTTAATTTTAAATAGTGTGTGAACTTACATATAAATTATTATTACATACACTGCAAAAAATTGCAGAGAAATTAGGATAAAGAGAAGGGGGGAGAGAGAGAGAGAGAGAGAGAGAGATGAGACCTGCAACATTTTGCTGATATTGCTGACACCGAAGACTTTGTGGACGATGGCAAAACTTTTGAGGATCGTCAGAAGGGAAGTAAGGAGCGAAAATGCACTCCTGGTGCAACGACGTCGTAGCAACTTGCAGGGACAAAATCGGAAAACTACATTCTATAACTAGGATTAGGAATTCAAAATAATGATTGTTATTAACGTTAAAATAACAGTTAGTACATTTAGGATTCAATAATAAGTATTGTCATCATTGAAAAAAATAAATTTAAAGACTAGATAAGAGTTGCCACCGACCCCATTAATTCGGTTCTTAATTCTATTTTCTACATAACGTAGTCTATACTCGTTCGTACGTGCAATGAAAAATAAATCAATATAAATTATAAAACACTTGTTTGAGTAACCCTCAAAAATACATTTAAATTATATTAAAATGTACTTTTATCAAATCTAACAAATAATTAAATTCCCAATTGTACTTTCTCCATATGTAAACTAAAATTCAAATTGGCGCTATCTCTCATCCTATGTATAGGACTAGATTATTAACCACTTTGCAAGAATTAATAAATTAAGTTAATTTAATTATTAACATTAAATTTGATAATAATTGGAATGATTTTTTCATAATTACCCTTAAAATTAAACTATTGGGATACCATCTCTTAGTATCTGTTCAAGTAATTAAATAATCTATATCCACCAGTGAATAAGTTATCCCTGAAATTAGTGACAGAATGTTTGCAATAGAATAATTCTGTCACTAATTAGGGATGGTGTTTTGCATAGCAATGAAATTTTTCAATCATTAGCACAGAATTTTCTCTTGCCAATTAGCTGTTTTTTATTTTGTAGTGACTTAAGTTAATGTATTAGTGCAGGAAAATGTGAAGTAATCAAAGGCATTTTTGTAAAAATAAAATTAATGCAATACCTGTGCAACTTGGAGAGGTTCTTAACTTCTTATAACAAGAATCAGTGTAAACCTCTCAAAAGTTTCCTATTAGAAGTATAAGGTATTGTGCTCTCTTTGTTTCAAAATATATTTTTTGATTTTATTTATAAGTCACTTCAATCAAACATATTTTGCTAGAATTCAGAAAAATTTTAAATCTTATTAACCTTGTACTAAAATTTAGTAAGGTGACACCTCTTTATCTCCTAATAAGGATAAAAGAACTAATAATTTTTTTAGCATTTAATAAGATATAAAGATAAAGATGAATATAAAAAAAATAGTGAAGTATAATTTTTCTCTCTCTCTCTCTTATAAGTAGGACGAGATGGGTAATTTTATTTTGGAAATTGTACACATAGATTAAGAAAGTTGATGAATAACCTTCTCTCTTTTATTCTTAATTACGTTTTAGAATGAATTTATGATAGTAAATACTCTTGCATCATTGTGCATGATTTTTTAGTATATTTAATGCCTTTGTTTTTTTCCCCCCAACATGGCATTCTTGTATATTTATAAGGTATGCCTTTGTTTATGTTTTTTAAACGGATACATTTTGAAATTAATTAGAAGTCACATGTTTTTTTTTTTCAAGTTATGACCATTTTACTGAGGAAATCGATTTTTTTTGTTCCAGTATTTAATTAAAAGTGACTTATGTATATAAAGATAAATTTTAAAGTGACAATTATTTTAAAATAAAGAAAAATCTTTAAAGTGACAATATAATTCTTTGGGAACGGAGAGAGTATATACCAAGCTACATTTCTAAACTCAATATAATGCATGGGCGAAAGATCTGGCTAATTATTATAAAAGAAAATTAAAAAATAATACAGTCGGAACTCATCTGCTTCCTCTCACTTCCTTCGTTTTCACGTTTTATATTGGTGTGTGATGTGTGTGTGTGTGTGTATAATTCGAGTGGAGAATTCTGCAACAGCTAGCAGTTAAATATTTTATTAGATTTATTGCGAACAAGTATTTTTAATTATTGGGTATTTAATATAAGTGAAATTAAAAGCTTTAATTTGTGGAAAAGCCTAACTTGGACCAAGACCCATTTTTAGAGATATATTCAACGTGAATGTTTGTTGGTACGAATATTCACATGGAATGAAGGAAAGCTATTTACCAATGTTTGTGCGTCTCTCCACAAATTCAACGCTAAGCTACAAACTAACTTTGATCTCACAGCATCGATTTTTATGAAGCAAATTATTCAAAGCCCACTGTCACAAGAAACATGAACCACACCGAAATCGATGCTTTAGAGAGACTAAAAAAATAAAAGTAATCCATGAAGTGATAAATAAGACAAAATCAAAGCCAGTTATTTCAAAGGGAAGTTCATGCATTTATTGTTAAGTGAAGATACTCTTAAAGCAAAATCAACTGCTATTCTAATTCTATTTATAGGACAAAAAGAGAATATTTAATTTAATTTTATTTATAGGACATATTCATGATTATCATGTCCATCTTTTTCCTTTTATTCTTATTAAATGTTGAGGTTATTATAATGCTAGAGCATTTTATGTTGAATAAATGAACAAATTACCATCTAAACTTTAAATCCAGTAACATTATAGACTTTGAATTTATTTATTTTGTAAATTGTTCTTTCAATTTTTAAAAATGATCGAATCTAACCCCTGCCGTTAACAACCATTAACTTTACTGTTAGTTAACTAGAAAGTGATAAAAAAAACTTCAAAAATTATAAAAAAGAACCATAAAATTACAATAAAGAACCCAAATTAAAATTACAGAAAAAGACCCAAAAAATTTCAGAAAAAGATTAAAAAAATTTTGGTCCATTTTCTAGTCAACTAATAGTGATAAAATTAGAAACTTGTTGAATTTTTAAACATAGTTAATGAGACTTAAGTTTTTTTTTAATTTCAATACAAATGTTGAAAATGACTTTCAAATAGGATAAGAGGTAGTATAAAATTTCTTAGATTTTAATTTAAGACAAATTTTTTTTGTAGGGTGCGGTGTACTCCCTTTGTTTTAATTACTATAGAAAAAACTGTCTTATGTTTCATTATTATATTTTTATATGGAAATCTCAAAATTCAAGAAACATTGACTATATTTTTCTTAAATTACCCCTCATAAAATCAAAGTTTATTTCATGAGAAAAACTTGTTTTGTTAATTACAAGGGTAATTTAGTCTAAATTTTTAATCTCAAACATACTTATTATGCTCACCAATTTTCTTAAATCATGAGAGTTAACTAAAATTTGGTTATATTTTGACACAGAGAGAGCAATGTTTTAAGAAGTGGATTGGATGGTCAACCAAGTTGGACCATTGATTGGAGTTGTTAATAGTTTGGTTTAAAAGAAAAAAAAACTATTTTCATAGGTGAACCAGATTAGATTGATGTTGAGCAGCTAATGAGCCTACAAAAACTAGTTAGTTGAGTTGGAAACTATAATGATTTTTCAAAAAACCAGATGGTCTAAACCCAATCACTACTACAAAATAAAGAATGAATGACAGTTATTTTAGCCCATAAATGATAGTTAGTAACTGTCATTTATGGGTCTAACATTTAAAGTCCCCCAGCATCATTTAAAATATAATTTGTAAGTATTGATACTATCAAGGGAAGAATAAATGATGGGTAAATCATTTATTCATAATTTATTGTCACCATAAATGACATGTAAATAATTTATCCATTATTTATTGTTACTATCAATGATGGGTAAATCATTTACTCATCATTTATAGTGAAAATAAATGAAGGGTAAATCATTTACCCATCATTTATTATCAAATAAATTATGATTGTTTAAATAACTATAATTTATTATATGGCTTTTTAAAATATGGAGGTTGTTATTTATACTAGCCCCTTGCAATAAGAACTCAAAATAACAGTAGACAGTCATTCCAACATTTATAAATTTGAATATCAATATAATTTTATTGTATTCAATTGCAAAATTAATTAAACATCTCTTATACTAATCTTTCAAGTAAACAAATATACTTTTCTAAAGTAAACTAATTTATAAAGAAAACTAGATATTAAAACTATAAACATCCTAGCTACTTCCTCTAGCTAGCTCTATTGATCTTCTTTGTGCAAGGTCCACATTTTGGAACATATATTAACGTCATTCTTTAATTACTCATTTATGTCCACATTCCCAAATTCTTCAATGTCAAAGTCGTCATAGTACTGCAATATATAAACGGTCCATCATAAATTAATTTTAATACATTAAACTTATTTGCAATTAAAAAGTAAATATTGTTGACATACCATCTTAAGAATTATACTCTCATTAGGATACTGATGTCCTTCATGAAACTTGTCACACAGAAGCCACAATCCAAGCTATTCTTTATTTGTCTCGGCCATTACAAATTGAAGAACTGATGAATATGTATTAGTGCATTAAAAAGTTATGAATATTATATTTTAATTCAATAATGATTCTAATTACCTTTATTATATTCCAAGTGTAGGTCACACCAAATTTGTAAATGAACTTGGAATTGATTGTTGTGTTTGTGTGGTATAACACAATTGCGCCAATAAAACAATAAAAAATATGTCTGTATGGAATTTAAATAATAAATAAATATGTGAAATACTTTATATGCATGTACATATTTGTAACCTCCTTGAGGTTAAACTACAAATTAACTCCAAAACATAGTTATCCAAGGTGTTAAAGAGGATTTCACAAAAATTATTTCAAAGGAATCCCAATTTGCCATTTTAAATTTCAATCATAATTTAAGGACTCCAAATCAAAGTTTTAAAAATAAAGCGGAAGCTTGAAAATCAATTGAGACCCATAATGAGTTTTAAAACTCAAAAACCATTACTGTGCAAAAAATGACGTGCGTTGCGGCTTATAGCTCATGCGCTGCGGCGTGAGGCACCATGTGCCGCGGTGTATTGCATCAAATTTGACAGATCAGTGCTATCATTTGACAACACAGGGAGAAAACTTTTGATATGTCCCAAATCTTTGTCCGACGTTCGATTGAAGTGGTTTCGGTGTCTACACCGAGTTTTCTCCTAGCTCTAGCTAATAGCACCGGTTTCACACTCAAATTTATTTTCTATCAAAAGTTAGATAACAAAATCCATTTTGACACATTTTCATAAAATTTCCCAAATAGGGTGTCTCAACCCAACCATATGTGCCAATAGCCTACATCAACCCTCCGACCACACTCAATGGACTCTTGCGTACTCGTGCAACACACCACATGCAATCAAACACACTTATTTTACAAAATTACCACTCAACCTCAATTTTTACAAAACATAGAGGGGAAGGAAAGTTGCACAAAATCACCCATTTCATTCGTATTTCTCAAAAATACTTATGTTCTTACTTGCACAAGTATTTTGGCCCTATCCACAGGTTCACAACAAAAACTCACTAACCCAAGGCATAAAATACACTAGTTAAACACAAAATCATGCAAGTAGTGCACCAATCATGATAATTAATTCTAATCATGATAATTAATTCTAGTTGGCAATTACATTGATAAATACACATGTAAATAGAAAAAGAGAGGCATATAAAGGTTTTACTCCACCAACCCTAAGCCTCAGTATGTTTTTCCCAACTCGGATCCGATGAGCTAGGTCCTAAAAATATTGAGAATTGAGGGTTGAGTATAACCACTTAGTAACCAAGTTTCACTTAACCCTTACAGTTACATATTAATTGTAAATAGATGTAATTAGGCACATAAACTCATATATCACATAACATTAGGCCACAGTTCACAAAACTAACAACCATGTGACCAGACTTGCCACAAAACACCATATCATATTATTTTTATAAACATAATTTAGGGTCACAAAATAACAACCATGTGCCCTTAATACATATCGGACCACAAAACTAACAACCATGTGGCTGAACTTATATGCATGATTGTATGCCAACCTTATATCCTCCTGTTACCTTCGACATGAAACCGATGGCTATCATGTGGCTACGCCCTTCATAGACTAACCAAGCCTTCTACTTATGAAGAGCTACTAGGCTAGGATTAACTCACTCACTTATGTAATCCAGTTTCCCCCAATACTAACAACCATGGGGTGTCGTATCCCTAATCTAGCCTCCTTATGAACCGATAAAGTCTAGTTAGGTTTGAGTCTCTCATAGAACAAGTGGGACAGTCCCAAATCAACTATGAGACAAGGGCTACCTCCTAATTCCAACAGTCGCTACCAAGGCTAGTTCCCGATTCCAACGGTTACTACCAATACCACGTGGATTTCAACCAATCTACTCCTCTCCCTAGGCGAACTCCTGCCAATAATCATGCTATGCATAGTTGACATATAATATGCATTTAACAATCTTTTCTCAACACATGAACTCACATAACACAAATGCTCTACACTTTAAACACATATTTCATCACAATTCTCCACCCCTATTAATAAATCACAATTAATTTCATAAAACATCAAGGGTGGTAGAAATCAAAGTTTTCTTTCAAAAGAAAACATTTCATAATCACGCAATTGCCAACATGCATCATCAAATTAACCATAATCACATTTCACAACACAATTAACATACAACTATAAAAATTAAGTTTCCTCCAGTTATCTCAAACATTTGAGAGGTTAAAGGTTTACCCCTCACTATATCAACTTCCCAAAACTTCAACAAGCTTGAAAGGTGCCAAGACGAACCTCTCTACAACCAAATCACAAGGATATCATCATCATCTAGCTCTTTAAGCTTTATCAATATAAAACTCCTCATACATTATTTTACCAACTTATAATCACTACCCATTCATACCCAATGGGATCATTAGATTCTATTAATGCACATTATTATTAATAACACCTCAAACTATCATTAATGCACATTAACCTCTCCTAACTACCTCATAAATACCAATTTTCGGACATTTAATGCTCCCATGGACCAACTACTTCCAAGATTATTAATGTGGTGTTCCACTACATTAAACAACTCCCATTTAACTTATTTAAACTAATGAAATCAGACCCATACTCTTATGGATCAAAAATCCATCTCCCAATTCAAACCCTACCATAAACAATCATAAATGAGGAGGAGAAAGGAAGAAGAAAGCCCCATAATCTTAACTTGGGTGTTTGAGAGCTTCAATCTATCAACAATGGGACCAAATGTCATGCCCTAGCAGAGCCAAAACCAAGCTCTTCTTTTTTCTCCTCTTTCTTTCTTCTATTTTCACGCAGCTCATAAGTTGCTTTATCTAATTTTTGGCCGTTCGCCACGACGCATTTGGCCCTCTACCACGGCACATGACACAGAGGAGCCCGTTACTTTTAAATTACCTTTATGCATCACAGTGGACCAACCACGCATTGCGGTGTGCGGCACAAAACACAACTCTTCACTTTTTCATCCTCTTTTCTTGCCTGTGTAGCTCGCCATCCATCCGGACCTACTTCTAGGGCTTAGATCATAACAATTTATGCCAATTTAAGCTCCTCTGGCCACACATCTCACTAACTCACTAACTACCCTAATTAAGATAACAAATTAAGGTTAAAATTTTTTGGATGTTACACATATTAATTAACCCTAATAAAATTTATCAATTCCCTGGTTACCCTCTAATAGAATCAAGATAATATATCTTTAGAGTGTGACCAAAGTGTTCAATAGCGATCAACATCTAATGGTCCTTAATAGTATTAAAAAGAATTACAAAATTATAATTAATTGATTAAATTAAAAATAAAAAATTCATTAAGATAAGCAAGAAGTACGTTACCCATAGCAGTAAGGTATGATGAATAATGTCCCTTTTTGAACCTTTGCTTTGAAATTTTCACTTAATAACCTTTGCTTGATGTAAAATATTGTCCTTTTCAATTAAGGCATATGCACTAACCTCATGGGGACTAATGAAGATGAACTTTATTTGTAGATTGAAAGGGACAACAAATTTTTCATGCTAACACCTACCATAAATATTTTAAATGGATTAGTTTATATTTAAAATATTAACTATTCATATATGAAAAAAATTACCATATGTAAAAGCTAAGAATAGTGAGGCTAGTCATATCAAGTTGAAGTACTTCATCGACAATATCAAGCAAAAGCATATCATAATGATCTTCACCATATATACCAGCCTTGAATGGGATTTATAGGATTAGAGGATTAGACCTATAAATTGTTACATATGCTTGAAGAAAATTTTTGTGTTGGCTTAGCAATTGAGGCTCTTGTTCAAGCCCAATTGTATGGGAAACTAGCTTTTTAGAGGAGAACCTCAATCAGGGTATCATCTTTTTCTTAGACTGTGAAATTTTGGACTTGGCATCCTAACTTGACTAACTTGCTAACTAACAAAATTACCCATAGCCTCTCCTACAATTCTCACATCCTCAATGGGAATAGGTAGCAGATAGTTGACATCTTTTGAAACGTCAATAACAACCCATACATAAGATGCAAGGAGTTGCATATTATGTAGCATGTCTCCTGATAAATTGAACACCCAACTAATAGCAACCACATGGTGATTCGAGCTATTTACCAATAACTCACATATGTTCTTATCTTATATTAATAAGTAATATACTATATTAAGGCCATGGAAAATAAAAATAGTAAAAAATAAGTGAAATTAATTTATGATATTTTACTTTGAAGAGATTTTTAATAGGATGAATTACACTATAATTACCTTTCCCGTTGGTACTAATCTGAGACTCCCCCTCCTACCTCTCTTTATCTTTTAGCAAGGCTTCAATCATGTCTTGTTGCCTAGATAGCTCCTCTTTTAGTGTGGCAATCTAACCCTTGCACCCACATCCTCTGTTAACTTCATCTTTTTCCATGTCTCAAATATTTGTTTTTTCCTTCGTAATACCAAAGCCATCACCCCTAACTCAATTGAGGTGTTTGGGATTATCTAATGCCTTACCCAAGACATCATCATTAGGTATGCTATTTTCTCGATCTCATCTTGTGCAATATATAGTGAGAAAGTTAAGTTAATTGATTGATGATAAGAAAAAATGACAATATCAATAATGTCAATGCTACGCATTTTACACATTTGTGGCATGAAACAGAACTTGCTCCTAAAACCTCTTGCCCAATCTACAAATTTAAATAAAGTTGAATATTAGTATTGTGCATATCCATGAAATAAGCTAAAATTACATAGCATAAATATTAACATACCATTTGTTGTTCAATTCCTACTTATCCTATGCATCCCTTCTTGTAAGGGTATAGATCTTTCTCATGCAACTCTTTTTTTTTATTGCTTAATTCCTATGCAAAACACATAAAATCATATCAATAAACACAAACATATTGATAATAGAAAATGAATCCATCTCATTGTTCTTGAAATTTTCCCTTGAGATGTCAGGCAACAAATTCATCCCATTGTTCTTGTGAAACTAATGCCTTTATTAATTCAGGGACATTAACACTAATGTTTCTACCTACTTTTTTAATGTATTTTGCTCTCATGAAAAAACAAAATGTCTGCATTGCCTTTCCAACTTGTTGGATGACAAATTTCATCCGATTAGCTTCAATTGCTAATGCTGCCTATAAGCCAACACAATTAATTAGATTTTTGGCCAAGTAATTTCAATTAATTATAATGATTGTGAAAAAATTATTTTACCTCTACTTGCTCCCAAATATAATTCTTCATTACTAGAATAACATTATTAATTTTTTAGGTCAATTATGACATTTTTGCATACAAATGATTATTATCTTTAGTACTAGATATATGCATTCCTTGGGCTATAAGAGTTACGCCACTATTTTTTATTATACTCTAATCATCTTGCTCTTTGGTGTAGAATGTGTACCTATTAACTAGAAAGCCAGTGAAGGAAAGAACTTATTCATTTGGACCTCTTGCTAACCTTTTTAATTTTTCAAAAACTGAATCAGGATTGGCAGTCAACTTCTCAAGAATGTGTTGTTTTAGTCAAATTGTAAAAATCTTGTTGTGCTTATTTACATACCGAATATCTGATCTATTAGGATTATCCCTCTTAAACTTGGCCATGTATATCTCTACATACACCTCAACCTCTATAGGATTGTGTAGTACATATACATGTGCTTGTTTCTATTGTAAGTTAGAGATTGTAACCACTTTATTGTCCATAATTCCTTCCTCATTAGTTCTACCATCATGTCGAGAAGTCAAAATCCTAATATGGTTGACATTTGATAAATACTCAGTATATAATTCAACTGCCTCCTCACAAATGTTTTGCTCAATAATGCAACCTTTACGTCGACTCTAATTTTTTACATACTCTTTTAGTATCTTCACATAATGCTCAAATAGATACATCCATCTCAAGAAAACTGGGCCACACATTTGTATCTCTCTAACTAGATGAATAGTTAGGTGCACCTTTATGTCAAATAATGCAAGAGGAAAATATATCTCAAGTTCACATAATATTAATACAATTCGACTTTGCAATCTTAGCAATTTTACTAGGTAAATCACTTTAGTATATATTGATTTGAAGAAGAAACACAATTTTGTAATCATGGCTCAAATTATATTGGGTAAAATAGAACGTATAGCCACTGGAATAAAATTTCCAATCAACACATGAAAATCATATGATTTTAAACCCTTCAATTTCAAATTCTTCACTGACACAAGGTTCCTAATGTTTGAAGAGTACCCCTCTAAAATTTTAATAATAGCAAGCGACTCATAAAAAGTCTTCTTTTCTTTTCTAGATAGTGTATGAGTTGTTGGATGAAGAAATATATGAGTTCCCTTCTCTTGTGGTGACAACTCTTCCCTTATCCTTATGGAAATCATGTCAAACCTTACATTAATTCCATCTTTAGTCTTTCTAGAAATATGGAGTAATATACCAATTTCACACACATTTTTCTTAATGTGCATGACATTAAGAAAATGTCTCACATATAAAGATTGCCAATATGGTAAGTCAAAAAAAAAAGAAGACATTTTCTTCCACCCATATGTCCTAAGATGCTTTGCAAAAGGTTTGCCAAACTTGATATCTAAATTCCTCACCTTATCAAAATGTTGCTCATCTGTCAGTAGCAAAGGTGCCTTATTTTCTTTTGAATTCCCATTAAAAGCTTTTTTAGGCACTGATAATATTGATCAGGATGCAATCATCTGATATGTTTGAGGTAGGCATTCTTTATTCCATGTTCTAATCTCATTAAATGTGTTCTCTCTTCACAAATAGGACATGTGAGTTTTCCTTTAATATTATAGCCTGAAAAATTACCATATACTGAAAAATCATTGATTGTATCAAACAACAATGCTCTCAAATTGAACCTTTTTTCTCTGTATTCATCATATACCTCAACACCATTCTCCCACAATAATTTCAAATCCTCAATTAAATGAGCCAAATATATGTCTATGTCATTTCTTAATTATTTTGGCCTTAAAATTAAGATGGATAACATCATGTATTTTTTCTTCATATATAACCATAGAGGTGAGTTGTAAATTACCAAAATAACTGGCCATGTACAATGAGTGCTACTTTGAAGCTCATGTGAATTCATTTCATCAATAAAAAATACGAGACAAAGGTTTCTACCTTTTACTCTAAAGTCACAGTATTTGAGATCATTTTTTTTATTGAGGAGAGTTAGCTAGATGTCAAAGTTTTTCATCTTTAATCCGTTCATCTGACATCTTCTGCACTACTATACAGGCATCTAAATCTAGGTACAATGAGAAAGTACCATAATATCTTCTCTAGACTCTTCCCGTTCTCTTTGTAGCATGAGGCATTACATTTAGGACACTCCATTAATGATGCATATTCATTTTCAAATAATATGCAATCATTAGGACAAGCATGTATCTTCTCGTAATTCATGCCAATTACATGTAGCATTTATTTTACCTCATATGTAGTCCTTGGAAGCTAGTTGTTCATAGGTAAAAGTTGTTTTATAAGTGTAAGATTTTTTGTAAAACTCTTATCAATCCATCCATTGCTCACTTTCAAATTGTAGAATTTCAATACCGCCAACAACTTTGTGAATTTGTTGCAACCAGCATATAAGGGCTTCTCTACATCACTTTTCAACATCTCTAACATTTTAAGACAATCCTCAAGTTCCATTTCAATTGCATTTTCCATCTCTTTAAGACAATCAGTCTCATAAGTATTTGTGTCACAATTATTTAATTCAAAGCTTCCTTTATACTTCCAACTACTAATATACTTGTCATCTCAAGTCTCTCTATATTTATGCTAACATTTGTAATTTTCATCAATTCCATGGCATACTAAATAGTCTTCAAACTCAAATGCACTAAT
The DNA here is from genome assembly GCF_029017545.1 of Prosopis cineraria. Lineage (NCBI taxonomy): Eukaryota > Viridiplantae > Streptophyta > Magnoliopsida > Fabales > Fabaceae > Prosopis > Prosopis cineraria. The sequence goes on along the minus strand of NW_026557276.1, from coordinate 11,686 downwards.
CTATTTTAAAAGACCACATCTTACACAAGGACATACTATTCTTCTAAGATCTTTTACATACTCAAGAGAAAACCTTATAAATTATTTCATACCATTCAAATACTCTTTACTTAATCAATTGGCAGACATCTCTTCCTTATCCATAACTTTAATTTAAAAACAATTTCATTCAAGAAAATGTGATTGGTGATTCATGAATATAGAGAGAAAAGGAATGATGCAATGATCAAAAAAGAAATTGACTACACTACATATAATATATAGTAATCAATTAATTATGAGTCACGCGCATGAGCATTCACATATTCCTTCAATCGTCAAGAAAAATTCAGCAACATAATGACATAGAAAAAGTTTTTTTAAGGCTCAAACCCTCTTTTTAAACCTGACATCTCATCTTAACAAATCAATTTCAATCATATACAATATTAACAGCAATGAAATCCTAATAAAATAGCATTTTCAAAGCAATCATGAGTAAATTATAGTCACTTAAATCAACTCTAATTATTATGTAATTTGATTCACTAGTACATTTCAATATATATTTTTCAATTATACAATTACCCAAGTCAAATAAGACATGAAATTTAAATTATAAAATTATATCAAAAATTTTTTAAAAAAATCATAGAAAAAAGAAAAACATCAAAAACATCATTTTCAACCATTGTTTTTTGTCTCATTAATTATTTTAAGGTTACATATATCCTAAACTAGCAATCCTAAGCCACCAAAATATCATTCATTAGCAAATGCCAAAATCTCAACAAAATAACTATGATTTTTAGAGAAATTGCATGTCAATTTCAGTCACCCAAATCAACTCCTATTGTAATACAATTTGGCACTCAAGTACATTTCAATATGTAGTTTCTAATGATAAAAACTAATTTGATCAAATGAGGCATATAATTTAAATTAAAAATTATTCAAAAAAATTTATTTAAAATTCATAGAAAAATGCAATCATCTATGAATATTCATTTTTGGTCACTCATTTTCATTCTAATAATCATCTTAAGGCTACTTATATTATCCATTAGCATTCTCAAGTCAATAAATCATCAAACATTATCAATTTTTAACACCCCACAATTCCAAAATAAGAAACAAATGAGTAGAAACTTTAACAAAAAAATGACTAGAAACTTAAACAAGTAAAATAAACCAATGAAACAACCCATAACATTGAATAAATCATTTCCACAACCAAGAAATCAATCTATATTGAAAAAAGAAGGAAGAAAACGCAAAGAAAACACACTTGAACTAATAAGAAATATTGAAATCCAAAGAGAATGAAAACAAGATGGTGAATGATGGCGTAGGTGACGGCAACTCCATGATGGAGGAACTCATGATGGCCGATGACAACAGTGGAGGAAGTTTGTGAGAGTTTTTTCAATTTTGTGTGCAAGGAGAGAAGACAAGAAGCGAGAAAGATGATTGGGCATGAACAAAAAATGAACCAAATCACTATTTTAAAAAGGGAATAAATGATGGGTGTTTGAATGACCATCATTTATTCCCTAATAAATGATGGCTATTTGAACACCTTTCATTTATTGTGAAGACTTTAAATGACGGGTATTTGAAATATTAATCATTTAACGTTTAAATTTTTAATTTTTCTATTAATTAGAATCTGAAAGGCTATATAACGGGTGTTTCAAATATCCATCATTTAAAATCTTCACAATAAATGATAGGTGTAGGAAACACCCATCATTTATAGTTTAATTAAAAACAAGGATTTGAAACTTCATATGACGAGTGTTTAAAACATCCATCATTTATTTCGTAACCATCACTTGCCTCTCTTGTATATGACATGTTCTTTTTAGCCATCATTTCTTTTTTGCATCTTATATCCATATTTTTGTAGTAGTAAACATAACAAACTGCTAAATTATAAAATACAAAAGAAACTCAAAATTAGATGATATTAAAGGCCACTTTTATTTTTGGACCTTTCAATTCTACATGATTTGGAACCACCTATAGCTCACATGTTATGAAATTATAATGAGAAAATATAACTTTTAGTTCCTATATTTTTAGCATGTTTTGAAATTAATTAGTCCTTATACTCTTCTTTCATTGTTTCAAGCCTTTTAAGTTTCATTTATTTACAATGTTAGTCTCTATATTTTCAAATATGACCATAAGGACTTAATAGTAATTAACATGTGCATAAAAATTTATGATTTCTTGTACTGACTTGTTATAATTAAAATTATGGTAAGTTATATAAAAATGAGTAGAAGGCCAAAAAAAAAAACAGAACATTAAATTAGAATAGTTAAATGTGTAATGGATGAAGTTTCAGAAGGAAAAAAGCACACAACTAGAGTAGATAGGTAGAGAGATTAATAGCCATTTTGCTCATACAATATTCAACTCATCATAATTTTATTAATTGATCAACAAATTAAAAAGAGTTATGTACACAGTAGTAGATTTAACACTGCCAATTATAATAAGGACTTTTGCATATACATGAATCTTAACAAACTTAGGACAATGAAATAAAAGTATAGGGACTAATGCTAAAATATGTTGAAACTATGAGAACCCATAGTTGTATTTTTCCCATTATAATTTATAATATTATTGGTTTATAGTCATGTTTTGTTATTTTACTAACAACTAAACATACTATGTATGTATTTCTTATACACACATCCACATGTATTGATATTTTTTTATTTAATTTTATTTAATTATTATGTCATAAGTACGATAAGTGGTTTAACCGATTAGATCATAAAAACTAAGACTTGACCTTTTGATTGTAATGTCTGGTCAGGTGTTTAGTAAGTATAAGACAATTTACAAACCTTTAGAAGTAATTAATAGTTTTTATATAATGCTCCCAATAATCAATGAATAAAAAGACTTAGCTCACCTTAAAGTAAAGTTAAAAAATAATGATGAGTATTAATCGAGGGTAGAAATGAAAAGATGGTAAATATTTTAAAATTTAAATTATTTAAAACCATTTTATTGATATATAAAAGCTAAGATTATTTTTTTCTTATAAAAAGAAATGGAGGAGTAGCATATTCATTTTTTTTAATGAATTGTCTTATATGATTGCCAAAACAATTGATAAGTGGGTATAATTAGAACTAGCCATGACCAATGGTGAAGCCAAGGGTCAGCACCAACGGTGTAGGATAATTTAATAAAAAATTAATATTTTTTAAAACTAATAATTATTATTATATTAAGACTAAAATTGTAATAACATAAATAAATTCATCATAATTTTTTTAAAAAAATTATATTGAATATGTTAATATAGTCTTTTATTTTAAAACATGCTACTCATATCTTATCTAGATCATTTATATATATATATATATATTATATCTAATAAGCTTGTAAACTCAAATATTTTATGTTTAGGAGTCCATAAGGTGCAAAATATTAGGAATATGAGGTACAAAGTTATAAAATTTATATATCCTACTTGTAATTTATTCCTATGTGAGGGGTGCATTTGCACCCCTCTCATCATAATATAATATGGTTTAGCCACTGTCTATGACACTTCAAAAGACACTTTTAACCAAATCAATTAAGTAAAAAAAATTGTTAAAATTAGTTTTTCTTTAAATTTCGTAATAAATGACACCTTTTATTTTAAATTATGAGATACTTTTAGATAAAATTACACATGCTAATGCTAATTCGTTAACTACACGAGAAGGAAAAACCAGGTACAGAAATAGAGAATGCTCAGAATGCAAAGGTGAGGAGCAAGCTCCCTCTGTTGATATTTATAGTACAGCCGGTTACAAGTAAACCAATACAATACAGATACATACACAAAGAATATACAAAGAATATCTAAATAGTATTGAGGCATATTCGTGCCTATCCATAGCTTAATAATTGCATAATTAACCACTAATCTTATTTCCTGACAACACTTTACAACTTTACCTTTTTAAAATAAAAATAAAAACTTTTAAAAATGCACTTCACTTGATACGAATATTAATGAGAGAAAATATACAAGAATGGTAATCTTGAAAAAACTTCATTAATAAAAAATTTTATTTTTGTTAAACTGTTTTACATTTTAGATTGTCGCATCTTTTCAAAAATTGTCTTATAATTTAGAATAGAGGTAGTATAATATTTCAAATTTAATGACGTCCATAAATATGAGAAAGATGTTAACCATTTAACATGGGAAAATGTAGAAAAATGATTGTAATTAGGTACAAATATAATGGGTAAAGCTAACATTTCTAGTGCGCGTGAAGTTGTTACTATGGTGTCATATATTTGATATGAAGGACTATGAGTTTTTCAACACTATACAAATCGGTATGAAATATGTTTTGTGTACTCTAGCTAGGTCAAGGCTCAAAAGTGATCGGAGATATATATATATATATATATAAAAACATTAAGAGTACTAGACCCCTAATCTCAAGCATATGGCATTGATAATTAGCTCAAAATTAATTTCTTCATCCTCTAACTAAATTGGAATCCAAAGACAATGCATATATGTTATCATCCAAAGACAACAACTTTTAAAATGTAAAGTAAGTCCCTTATATCCTTAACTGATATTATTTTCATATAATGTAATCTATTCTCAATTTTAAAATAAAAAAATGAGTTGCAAATTCAACCATATATGATTATAAATTTGGGAGACAAAGTTAAAAATTCTTAGAATTGTTCAAATAATGACATGTTACTTTTCCAATTTAATCATTAAAATTGTATTCCTTATTGAAATTAGGAAAGCAAGTTTCAAATTCAAAATAACAAAAATTACAAATTGTGGGAGACAAAGTTATAAATTTTTGAAAGTGTTTAAATAATGACATGATTTTTTTCAAAATTAATTTAATCATTAAGATTTGTGTTTTCTATTAAAATTATAAAAACGTGTTACAAATTTATCAAAACAAAATTGTAAATTTAGAAGACAAAAGTTTTGTATAACAAAAGCACTTTTGTATATAAATATAAGAACTTAAATAGTAAATGCGAATAAAAAATTAGTATGTTTTAATTGAAACATGTTCAGAACTCTTCTAGGGATGTCGTCATGTGTGTGTGGGCATTGCACATTACATATTTTTCTTTTTTAGCCCGACATTTTATAAGATCTAAAAATTACAACAACGTTAACAACGAAATAACACATCATTGAAGCAATCCTCTCTTCTCTCTCTCTCTCTCTCTCTCTCTCTCTCTCTCACAGAGCCCCCATTGATCATCACATGTATAATATATATATATATATATTATTATTATAAGACATCCATTAATGTCAAATATTACAAGACGATTTCAAAAACAGCCCCTTGTTTAGTAATTTTCTCAAATATGAATGGTGTTTCCTTGCGCGTTTTTTATGATGACAAAGTATAAGTAACTTACAGACAGAAAAGTTTCACATGCATGGATGGTCGCGATAACACATACATAGATAGATAGATCAATCTTCTTAAGAGGATGAGGCTGGCTTTTGACCTCTTCTTTCTCGTGAAATTTGACCGTTATAAACCTCTGATGGATTTGATTCTGTTATGTTTGAAATATCCCAAATTCATCAAGTGGCTCATCTTGAATTAAAAATTGGAGAAACTAATCTATGGGTTCTTATCGTTTTTTTTTTCATTTTTGATTTAGATCCCTGTAATTTATTTTATTTATTTTAATCAAGCCCTTAGAGTTTGTTGGTTAAAAATGTTAATCCTTGAAGATTAAAATTTAAGAAAATTATATTACTTTAGAATTAATTACAAAATTTATATAATTAAATTATGTCTTTAAATATTTTTTTATATATAAATTTTTATAGTAAATTTAACAAAAAAATTCCTTTTCAAACAAAAGAATTGAATTAATTTTATTATAAATTTCAAAAGGGGTTTGGTTGTTAAAAAATTGATCATTTTTTAATAATTTTAAGCTTCAAGATTAACATATTTATTTATTCAAAATATAAAGACATGATTAAAGCAAAAAAAAATACAAGGACTGAATTCAAAATAAAAAAAATAGAAAGACTTGCAGATTAATTTTCCCTTAAAAATTCTCCAAAAGTTCATTTTTCAGTAGTTGAGTGGGTATATCACCAATTTTTATTATTTATTTTCTCGTTAATAAAGAGAGGCAAGCTGAAATAACTTAAAAACAAGTAACCCAACACCTCCCACAAGATAAAAGATCAAGTCATAGGACTATATTCACTTGATCAAAATATTTCAAGGATCTAGGTCTGATCCTTTAGCAACATGACAAAGCTGAAAAAAATATTATTAATAAAATCTTTTTTTGTCAAAGTATTTTTTATTTTTGATTGCCGAATCTTTCCCAAAAATATTTTATGATCTAGGACAGGGATAGTATAATATTTCAAATTTGACGACATCCATAAATATGAGAAAGATATAAACCATTTAATATGGGCAAATGTGGAAAAATGATTGTACGTAATTAGGCACAAATTTAATGGATAAAACTAATGTTTCCAATGCGCTTGAAGTTGTTACTATGGTGTCATAAATTTGATATGAAGGCGTATGAGTTTTTCAACACTATACAAATCGGTATGAAATATGTTTTGTGTACTCTAGCTCGGTCAAAGCTCAAAATTGATCGGATATATATATATATATATATAAACATTAAAACTACAAGACCCACAATCTTAAGCATATGGTATTGATAATTACCTCAAAATTAATTTGATTCACCCTCTAACAAATTGGAATCCAAAGACAATGCATATATGTTATCATCCAAAGACAACAAATTTTAAAATGTAAAGTTAGTCCATTAATTGATGTGATTTTTATGTAATGTAATATATTCCATATTTTAAAATTGAGAAAACAAGTTGCAAATTCAACTAAGAAGACAAAGTTATAAATCCTTGGAATTATTTAAATAATGACATGTGATTTTTTCAATTTAATCATTAAAGTTTGTGTTCCCAATTAAAATCAAGAAAGCGAATTTCAAATTTAAGATAATGAAATTACAAATTTGGGAGACAAAGCTGTAAATTGCTGAAAGTGTTCAAACAATGACATGGTACTTTTCAAAATTAATTTAATCATTAAGATATGTTTTTCCCTTAAAATTATAAAAACAAGTTACAAATTCAACAAAATAAAATTACAAATTTAGAAGACAAAGTCATGTGTAACTCTCCTAGAGATATCGTTATGTGTGTATGTGTGCATGGCACATTACATTTTTCTTTTTTGGCCCCACAATTTATAAGATCTAAAAATTCCAACAACATTAACAACGAAATAACACATCAGCGAAAGCAATCTCTCTCTCTCTCTCTCTCTCTCTCTCTCTCTCACACAGCCCCCATTGATCATCACACGTATAATATGTGTATAATATATATATATATATATATTATAAGACATACATCAATATCAAATACTACAAGGCGACTTCAAAAAACAGCCCCTTGTTTGATCATTTTCTCAAATACGAAAGGTTAAGCTACTCATAACACCGTTTCCTTACGCGTTTTTAACGATGACAAAGTGTAAGTAACTTACAGAACACAGAAGTTGCACATGCATGGATGGTAGCGATAACATACAATTATATTGATAGATCGATAGATCAATCTTCTTCAGAGGATGAGGCTGGCTTTTGACCTCTTGTTTCTTGTGAAATTTGACCGTTATAAACCTTTGATGGATTTGATTCTATTATGTTTGAAATATCCCAAATTCATCAGTGCCTCATCTTGAATTAAAAATTGGAAAGACGAATCTGTAGGTTCTTATAGTTTTTCTTTCAATCTTTATTTAGATCCTTGTAGTTTATTTTATTTTATTTTAATCAAGTCCTTATAATTTGATTGATTAAATATGTTAATCCTTGAATTAAAATCTTTAATTTTAGAAAAGAAATTAACAACTTTTATAATTTTATTAAAAAATTATATTACTTTAGAATTAATTACAAAATTTTATAATTCAAATTTTATATAATTAGATTATGTCTTTAAATAATTTTTATACATATAAAATTTTTATAAAAAAATTAATAAAAATGAAAAAAATTATTAACCCAATTTTTTTCTTTTCTTTTTCAACTTAAAGAATTGAATTAATTTTTTTATAAATTTCATAAGGGATTTTTAAAAACAATTAATCATTTATTAATAATGCTAACCTTTAGGATTAACATATTTATTCAATCAAACTAAAAGGACTTGATTAAAATAAAATAAATTAGAAGGACTTGCAGAATAATTTTCCTTTAAAAATCCTCCAAAAGTTCATTTCCCAGTAGTTGAGTGGATGTATCAGCAATTTTTATTATTTATTTTCTTTTTTAATAAAAAAAAGGCAAGCTGAAGTAACTTAAAAACAAGTTGATCAAACCTTTAAAAACAAGTAGATCAAACGTAGAATCTCTCACAAGATAGGAGAACTTGCTGCCATCAGTTCATGGGACTATATTCACTTTATAAAAATATTTCAATGATCTAGGTCCTTTCGCAACATGGAATGAGACTGAAAAATAAGCTGCATTGGCATGGTTTCTGAATATACAGTTTACTATAAATTTTATATTCTATATTAATTTATTAATGTATTCTTTCTGAGTAAAAGAGGTATTCTATTAATCATTAATTTATTAATATATTGATACAAAAGAAAAATCCCAATAGCAGTAGCGCACACTTAATTGTTGCATGTTTTGCAGCCATTCATGACCATGACCATGTTGCTGACCTTAACCGAATATTACAGCTTAAGATGATGAGTGATGAATATATATATATATATAAGGGCTATATAATTATTATTCTTATAATGTGAGATTATTTAATTAACTATGAAATCGATCCGACACAAGGGTAAGGTCTAGAGTATAGATTATTATATAAAAAGAAACCCATTTCGAGAGGGATTGAAATCGAAATAAAAATTGAAATTATATATAATTGATGTACCCCAGCTGTAGAAACCCTAACACCTAATACTATTCCAAACCTTTGCATTTAATGCTCCCACATGATTCCAACGTTCCAATCTTCTGTTCCGAGGAGAAAAGCTCAATTTCCCTGATTACATTTCATGTATTAATATTTTATTTCTCCTTGCAAATGACAATGTCTTATGAACCAAGTCTGTGTTTTCACTTTTGGACGCTTCTATATTAGTATTATTAAAGTAGTATCATATTCTAGGCTCAAATATACTTTTAGTCTTCTAACTTCATATAAAATTTTAGTTTGATCCCTTAATTTTATAAAGTATTTTTTCATCTTTTAATCTTAACATCGTTAGTTTCATGAACAAAAATTTCTTATATTAAAATTTTAAATATTAATAAAATATTATTAAATATTGACATATTAAGTTTAATTTTTAAAATAACAATGACTAGTAGAAAAAAACAATCATTTAAAACTAATGATGTTAATGTTAAAAAGCTAAAAAAATAATTTATAAAATAAAAGGACTGAAACAAAACCTTTATAAAATTAAATGACTAAAAATATACTTCAGTTTATATTTTAACAATAAAAGACTCTAACATTTAATATCCTTCATTCCTAACATTTAATTGGGGTAAAAGGATAAAGATAAATACACAATAATTATTAACACGACCTGTACATATGACAGTTGTCTTTTCATTATTATAAAGATAAACGCGTGTGTGTGGTATTTTTCGACTTCCCAGTTTTAAACGCCTAAACCCTATCAAGTAGAAAAAGGAAAACCCATTTATACACCATATAGTACCATACACTAATCTTTACTATGAAGTAAATTCAAAATATGATTAAAGAATAGACATATAAGCATTTATATTATTTATATATAATTCAAATTTTAATTATTGAATTATTAATTAATATTTATTGTGTGCGTATATATATGTGTATTTAAAACTTACAAGGTTATAGATTAGGTTGACTGAAGGGGGATAGCTTGATTATATATGCCTCTTGGGCATGGTTGTCAGTTTGGACATATAGATAAAAGTCAGATTAGGATGGACACTCTATTTGGATGTACCAATGTTACGTTTGAATTTGTATTGGCAGTATATATTAGTTAGCTCGTTGTACCAAGTTTTTTTTAGAATAAGAATATTAGTTTAATGTGTAGATTTATAATAATATTATGAATTATTTCAAAATGAAGGGTTCACTAATATTTGGGTAATTGGCTAGTGATAATCTATTGCATTAGTCCCTTATGCTTCATGAAATCTAAAGTTAGTTGCATTGTCCATAGATTAAAAATAATATTAGTTAGTGTTTGGATTAGTAAATTTGGATTTGATATTTAGATTTAAAATCTCACATACATTTCAAAATCATACACATACAAGAAAATTCAAATCCAAAAATTTTTAGATGTCCAAACAAGAGATTTGGCTCAAATCTAAATTCATATATATCCAAACATAGCATTGTATTAGATATCTTATACTCCATTGCTTTAAAAATATAAAACATTTTTAACTTAGTTCTGTATTTCAAGAAAGCAGTTAACATATTAAAAAATACATATGGACTCTTATCATGTTTTTTTCTTTTTTAGTAAACAAACGTTTAGAAGAGTTGGGTCCTAGAGATTCACTAAGGCCATGGCATGACTTCAGACTTCAAGAGCACTTACTAAGATACTTTCATGGTTAACTTGTTTAATATAGTAACTTAATCACAAATAAATATGAGAACATTAATTTCAAATATTCATTAAGGGCATTTCTAAAAAAATTAAACTTCATTAATTACTCTTTTAAAAGAATGCAAAAAATACCTTATCTTTTTAAACATGGTATCTCTCAAAAACAGTTTCTTACACTTTTGAAGGTGGGGAGTAAATTTCATTATAGATTGATTTTATACTTGGAATCGCTATCAAAACAATGCATGAGAAGGCAAAAGGTGCTCTCCCCGGTCTAATTTCAAAGTTTTTAAGTAATGATGGTTAATATCTTTAATTATAACAAATCTTTGATTTTCTACTTTTTCCTTTACTAAAATTGATGACCATAATAAAGTTGTCCAAAAATTACTAGTATAATTATGGAGGGGTAATAGTAGAATAAAAATTAATTATTACATCTTTGTTTATGATTACAACCAAATAAGATTTTTAAAACTTTACCATATAATTAGCACAGGAGGAGGGAGTAGATTATGATATAAACTTTGCTTGCTATTTATACTAATTAAAGACTACATGCTGAAGAGTGAGCTTTACTGAGTAACTAAATAGGGAAATTATTTTGGGGGAAGGGGAAAAAAAAAAACAGACATCTCTCATGACCTTGGAGAAAAATAAGACATGCAAGGTCCGATGCAAAACAATTAATGCCGCTTGCTCCTTTGTTAACAGGAAGATTCGATTATTCTAGAGATGTGTGCTTTCTTCAAAATAAAAACCTAAACTTTGGAAGTGGGTTTGACAAATAAACCAGCAGGAAAAAAATTTTCCGAGTGAGACATTAAATTCAAATTCAAATTTAACTGTTTCAACAATGACGGGGTTGATCTTTTCAATGTCATCACATCGATCTCTTTTGAAAGGCATACTCCCTCCTTCCATAACACTACAAGACACTTCCAAGATGATCACGCATATTAAGGAACATTATTATTAATTTTTTTTCTAAATCTAAAGAAAAATTACTT
>NW_026557275.1:0-25497 GCF_029017545.1 Prosopis cineraria | reverse complement strand
TTCAATTCAGTTTAAGAAAAAAAATATAAAAAAATTTCGTCAATAAAAAGATTAAAATATTCTTCACTATTATATAAAATTATTAATTGTTAATTTTTTTATTTCACTTGTCATTTACAAATATGAGTGCAAATTACATGAGTTGATGTTAATAATTATATAAGATTTAATATCATTTTTTCATTATAAGCAACAACATCGGTTATTCAATTGTAAATTTACTTGTTAATTTACTAATATCAGTTGTAAATTATTAATAAGTCTTATAATTTATAAAAATTAATTATAAATTATTGATAGGTCTTGTAATTTATAACTGATACTAGTAAATGAGTAAGTAAAAGTTAGCAGATTAAAACTAATGTTATTAATTACTAGCAAATGGATATAATTTAAGTGATATGATATTAGTAAATTAACAAGTGATATTAGTAAGGGTATTTTAGTCTTTTCATCGAAAAATTCTTTTGATTTTTCTTCTTTAAACTGAACTGAAATTTTAATTTTTTTTTAAACCTATCTGAAATTATACCAAGGTATTTCACTGAATTTCCCTAAAACATACTCCCTCCTTCCATCCGATATTTATTACAAGTCATTCTTAACAATCTCTAAGGAGGTGGTCAATCATTTTTTTTATGAAAATAAAATAAATTTCTAATTTTAGTCTTATTTAAATAATTTTTTTAAAAAATTGTATTATATTTTTCTCATAATTAATGTATTTAAATAAGTGTAATATTAAAAAAATAATTAATATTCTATCAAATACTTATAGTAAGGACAATTTTTTTTTTAAAAGGCCATTATAATAGAGACTAAGAAAATAGTATATCACATGGCAGTTATCATGTTTTATCTTTTCTGGGATGCGGTTGCGATGGTACAAAACTGGACACGCGCACCCCACACTGAGAGTATACTATGGGATCCGTAATCATTAATTTGGATAGGAATAATCAAATAATTAGAAAAAAAACTCTTAAAAATATTAAAAAATTATTATCTTTGAATTTTTCTCCTAATTGTGCTTCATGCTCTTTCTTTTTTCTTTTCTTGTTTTTTTCAATTCTCTCTCAATCCAACCTAAAACTTGAAAGCGTGTTTGGTTGGAATGTTTTTAGGAGAGGGAAGCAAAAGATAGATGGGAACTGGGAAGGAATGAGGTTCTCGTTTGGTTTAAAAACTCCTATCCCTCCCCCTCCAAATTGAGGTTCTTTTTGGGAGAGGAGGGAAGAAAAAAAATTGTACTTGACTAAATTGTCCTGGTTATTTTAAAAATCTTAACCTGTTTATAATATTAGAAATTATGTCTTTTTTCGTTTTCTCTTGTAATAAAATAAGTTTAGGAAGAATTACATTAAAAAACCATTTAAGCAAATTATTCATAGATAATAAAATTAAAAAGATAATTCATTTATGTATAAAATTTAAATATCTTTTCATTGAAATCCAAAGAAAAACAACTCTTTAAAAATAAAAACTAATGAAATACAAAAAAGAAAACTATTCACTGAGAACATAAACCAAGACACTCGCCATCATCACCGACAATCAACAGTGTAGTGAAAGCATGTTTCCATTTCCAAATACACCAAATTGCAATAAACTCCCCTAATCCTGTTTATAAAAAAAAAATTTTTAACTCTTATTTATAAATTATCTCATTAAATTTTTAATACAAATTTTTTAAAAAATATATTATTAATATATATATATATATTTAATATGAATAAACTTGAGAACTTAATAATTTTTAAGATAAAGTTCATGAATTTTAAAGTTTTCTTTAATTTCGATAAAATATATTAAAAGTGACTTATAAATAAGATAAAAAAATATATAAGCATACTCATTAGCGAATTTATGTCTCTCGTGTACTGCAATATAAGAAAAGTATAATTTCCATCCATAATGAATTAACTGCCACTCTTGGATCAGAATAGCATAGGCCAACTTCTGATAACACCTACAGGGTATTTGCCTGTTATAATCTACAGAATACAGGGCAGTTCAAATTTCTTCATTAAAGTCTAGCATTGCGGAGTTGTTGCTTTAGCATTGGTCGAACATATTCCTGATAACCATCTGGCACAACTGAATCATTCAGAGGATCCTTCCAAGCCTCCTCGTACAGCGTCGGATACACATTTCCATTGTAACGACCCAGAGCCGAACCAAGGTAGTGATCGGTGTAGTTAAAAGCATCCACAAGTGCAATTGCATTGGGGCGAACCTTAAAGACATAATATAATCAAGTTTTAGAAGTCACATAATCAAATTCTAGGCGTTATAGAATGTGCCATCTGTGAAGAAGTAAAACAGGTTGAGATCATTGAGGACGAACCTGGGAATATAAGGACCTCAGCTGCTCGTTGCCAAGTGAACCCTGTTTGGCAGTGATGCAGCCAGTGGAGAGAAAATCGCCCAGATTCTTATGAACAAGAAACAAAGCATATATGCTACAGAGAATTTGTAATTGCTGTTTCACTCCCTTTCCAGGTATATCTTGCTGCAACTTCTCCAAAAATCTGAAATCAAGGGGTTGGTCGAATTACATGTTAGATATTCAAGGATACCTAGAATGCAACTCAAATCTCCTAAATTACCAATTCAATCATATGTAGACATCGTACTAAACTCCTACAGACATTATAGAGAAACTCACTTGGAAACGACAATCAACTGGCAATGAGCAACTGCTGCCTCAACTAAATCAGCTGACAGTTGTTGAAAACCTGCATGTCCGGAGAACTCTCAGCATTAGTCATTATAATGTTTAATCGCGTTCTTTTGATCACAGAAACTACATATACATGCATCTATCTTCCCCAACGAAAATTTTTTTGTGCTCAAAGGCAATAATGAAGCATATACCTTCTTCTGGATTGGCAAACTTGCTAAGAGCTTGAGCGCAGGCAACAGCCATCCTAGCAGCTCTAGCTTCAAATGCTTCCAGCACTACATTAGGCTTCAACCAATCCTCAGCTGTCATCAAGCAGAAGTAAGAACAAAATTTCTCGCAGTAACTGATGCAATCTCAGTCAATCAAATTTTAATATAGAATTGTACCTTTTTGAACATCAGAACGGCATTGCATCAGATGTTCCACTCGACCCATATAAGCAGTGGTACCGACAGGCTTTTTCCCGGAGCCCAGCTGAGAGACAGTCTTCATGAGATGTCTCGCGACCTGCATGAGATTTTCTACAAGAACGTCAACATTGACTGACCAACCTTCAGTGAAACTAATCCAATAACACCAAAATCAGACTGCACTGGCGTGAATGATGATCACAGGAATGAGAAGGGACATATGAGAAGTCATAGAATGAAGATAAAATAAGGGGTTTTTACATGTTCCAATGCTTTAGTGACTTTTGAACGTTGTAGAATACTATAGTTATGACGTATCCCACAAAAACCAAAAGGACACACCATGATAGTACAATATAAATTAACAAACCTGTAAAAGCAGCACAACATTGTCCCCTTCATAAGTGCAGGTAGGAACATATACTGCAAATAACTCGGGTAGGCCACTGCTGCAAAGGTAACCATGGCCACCACATAGTTTTCGGCATTCTTCAATCCCATCCTGCAAAGGGGAATTGGGTTTTACTTTATTTGAACAAGAGTGATTTCAACAAAGCTGCAAAGTTATACACTACCCAAGAAACACTACACGAGAAAAAAGTATAAAGATAATACCAGAAAGGAATGGACTATAAAATGAAGGAAAGATTAGTGATCCAATTAGTTATCACACAATAACAAGATAGATACAGATTAGTGATATTAAATTATAAGTACTGCATCGCAGCAAACTTTAAATAACATAGTGAATAATAATGAGAAAAGCAGACAAATAAAAAATCGCATGAAATACCCCCTCCAAGAGCTCATGTGGTAGCAGCTCATTGAGGCGGCCCTAAACTAAAATGATAAGAGAAGAAAAAAACAGAAACTTATCTATCAGCATCACTTGTGAAAATTTCACTATAGGATTGTACAACATTGCACATGTACGCAGACACATATAAAGATTCTCCCATATTGTATATAAATATTCATATTCCATATGACATCTAAAGAAGCAGAATAATTAAACTAAGCAATTAAAATCATTTGATAGAGCAGTGAACTATGATAAATGATGACATACAGCAGTAACTGATGTAGTCAAGGACTTCAATCCTGCAGTGCATGCATGAGCCTCAGGCAAGGTTGAAAAATCATTGGCCTGCAATCTTCGGGTCACATCCATATATAGCCATTTCAACCATTCACCAACGAATCTGAAAGCATAGGCAGAAGCTAGCAAGGGGAAGAGCCTAGCTTGCTGAGTTTTGTAATCAATCACCTATAAGGAAACAAGTAGTAAAGAATAAGACCCGCAAATAATAGAATGGACAAAGATACAAAAACAAAGGCATTACCAACCCAACCAGTGATCTTACAAAACCTGACCACCCAATTTTATATATCATGCATTCGTCCATGCAAAAAATCTGTGGGAACTACATCAGCCTTGCCATTGTTACTATGACTACTACTACTACTACTAACTAATTGCAGAAAATTAGAATATAATACATTAGAGGAAAGCAAGATTTCCAGGAACCTAGGCAAATGAGATATAGAAATACACAGCCAACAATGAGGAGCAACTTCATAAAGGGGGGGAAAAAAAACAGTTCATTTTATAATTTGATCCCGTGAACCTAGGTTCGGCACCCTCATTGGTGCTTAAAAAAATTATGATGAAACTAATATAGAAGTATTAAACTATACTCCACATGACGTAAATGCCCAACAACCTAATGCTAGTAGAAAGTTCAAAATCTGACCTGTGTTTCAAGACCTCCATTATGTGAGCCAAACTGTCTTCGAACAGCACTATATCTTGTAGCAATGCAAACTGCTCGTGACAAAGCACATGATGCATCAGACACAATGGATTGTCTCACATATACCATTGTACCATAAACTAATTGCCGTGGAACATTAGATTGGACACATTTTCCTTCTCTTGTAACCTGTAAAACCCTGGTCAATTCAAAAAGTATCAAATTGTACTGAATAATATATATATATATATATCAATTAAAAATTAAACATTTTCAGGATTTTGTATAATCAGGTATTTAACAATCACCAGACAATCTTCTTATACTGGAAACATATTGTAAGACCAGGCAGCAGAGCGATGCTCTCAAAAATATATATTTTTAAATGAGGAATTTTCAATTATCTGTCTACCAATAGTGGATTCACAGACAAAAATAAGATATAAAAAGAACTAACCTCATCAACATTTGATTCCTTGGAATTCTTACATTATCAAATCTTAGAACCCCATTATCCATCGAGTTGTATGCACCATTTCCAAATTTCATTCCAATATCACCAATAGTTATGCCCGGAAGGGGCAAGTGATCGTCCAAGCTCCTCAGCTGGACTATGAAACCTTTATATTGCAAGCTCAGTTAATTATTAGCAATATAAATCTAATACCAGAAACTTATCATTCAAATATGTCGATTACCATGCACTCCTTGGTCTTGACCATCAGTGATTAGACGGGCATAGACAGCAGCATGAGTGGAAACTTTACCCAATCCACCAGGCCACCACTGCATAAAAATCAGGGGGGGAAGGAGTGATGACAAAATCCTATAACTATCCAAAATATAACATGTTAAACAAATAGCCTAAATAACCAGTGCACACAGTGAATGAATGAAATATTATATCTTTTCCTTATTGTACTTATGAGTGCATCCGGTAGCATTATAATAAGTTTATAGAATCTTAAATCATAACACTTCCTAAATGACTGGTAAAAGTTCTCCTCAGTCACTATCATGTTTACTCACTTTGCTGGAAGTTAGTGTGGGGCTATTTATCACAAATTCATCTGTTTGAGGATCAAAGGTTGCAGTTGTTTCAAGCCCTTGAACATTGGATCCATGACCAAGTTCAGTTTGGGCATAGCAACCAATTATTTGCATCTTATAAGCCAAAGGCAACCATTGTTGCTGCTGCTCCTCCGTTCCTTGCCCCTTTATAGCTGGGATAAACATTCCCTGCGAGATAATATAAATAACCCAAAATTTAATAGAAGCAGTTGAAGTGACCTCAAATGTACATCATAAGTGAAAAAGAGGTCAATATATTATGTGAAATCCTTAAACTAGTACAAATACAACCTCACATTGTCCCTTTGACCTGCGTATTTCTTTGAGGATAGATAGAGTATGGAAAAAAGGAATGCCAACAGGAAAATAAATTGAATTTTACCCAATGAAGATCCGTAAATGCAGGTTCATCCACATAGAATCTAAGTCTTGAAGCTTCCTCTTCTGCAAGAATACAACTTACATGGTTATAAAGAATGATAAATAGAAATTGCAATGGGCAACAAATTGCCTTCCTTAGAAGAACATAACAAGTTTGGAAACCAAATGCAAACGACAAAAAGATCAACAGGCTCACCAGTGAGGCGAAGCTCAATTATCCTCTTCCATGCATGAGCCGCTTTCCTCAAAGTGTTCTTAAATAATTCTTTTCTGCCAAGCATGGGCCTATTATCCTTTCTGAATACCTAGAGACAGACAAGCAATCAAGGTTATAGGTGCAAGCAGAAGTCATAGTGATGTCCTATTCCTATACAAATACAAGGAAGAAAAACATAAAGCAAAATCAAACTACTTTTCATACTGGTGCTGTACAGTAGTGTGTGATTCTTAAACTAGCTAGTGACTTTTCATAATGCTTGTCGCCAACAATGATTTGGTTCTTATTGGGAGACACAACCTACAAAAAGAAAGGCTAAATAAAGCAGGTTCGTTGGGAGATACATTGAGTTTAATAGTTCAAAATCTTCAATTTAAACTTCGAGGAACCGGAAGAAGCGAAAGCACTGAACATCGCAAGCAAATTTCAAATCGAGAATCAAAATTTCTTCTTTTAATAAAGCAAAAATATTTATTTATTTATATTCAAAAAAATCACAATTTGTCCAAGTATGGACACGTTGGATGCACATTATATTGCGCCCAAATCACCAGCAACGATAAATCAAATCGTGAAACGAAACAATCGCCCACTAAATCGTAAAATAAAGAGAAAAAAGGATATGCAAATTATTCTGAGGAAGTTTTTCAAAAGAAAAGTAACAACTAACAGTGTAAGGAAAATTTACCGGATCGCTGGCAACAAGGCGAGACATTCGATCAGAAACTTCAAAAGCTTCGCGAGAACCAGCCCAGACGATTTTCATCTCTTCGACATCGAATTGAGCTTTGTTCCTCTCGGGAGCCAAGAAATCAACACCTTCCATTCTCGGGAACGACACTAACACAACCTCTAACACTGCCTTCTTACAATCGAAACCCAAAGTTTTTATAACTCAGCTTGGGTTGACGACCGACACCAAGATAATCGGCCAAATTAAATGACAACGTAGAAGTATAGAAGTTAATTATTAATTTATATAATTAATTATTAATTTATTGATTTTACTGTGAAAATAAATATCTCAACTGTAAGGACAGGTCCGTTGGTGTGATATAATGATTGAATTTTATATTTATTATGATATGATATGATTGATCCATCGGTAGCGGTGCATAGAGGGTTGGTGGGAAAGCACGAGTGTGGTGGGAAAGCTCGAGTCTTGAGCTCTGATGACAAGGCTGCAGCGGCGACTCTTCGCAGATCCGAGCTTTTCGTACGAACTTGTAATAATAGAGAAATTGGAATAGATTTTCAGTCGTTTCTCTTCTTTATTTCTTAAAGCTACAGCCTCCTACTTTAATTCGTCTATCGGCTTTGTTGTGATTACGCGGATTTCGCTGTCGCTTTTGATTACACGGGGTTTCAAATAATCGAGCCAACCTTTCAGAAACTTTCAGAGTGTGTTTGAATTAAAATATTTATAATTAAAGTTAGGATTCAACTGAGGTTAGTAAATTGAAGTTAAAAAAAAATAATTAATATAATATGATTTATGTTTGAATATTATTTTTTTAAAAAATCAGTTAGATAAACTGAAATTCGTTTGGATGATTTGATTCAAAAACCAGTTAAAATGTTTAATGATAAAAATAAATATAAATTTTTTTATTTTAAATATTAAATATTAAATATTAAATAAGCATGTTTATATTTTTTTAACTCACTAATAAGTAAAAAATATTAAGCTCAAATCACAACTTGTTATAACCTTGACTTAATTAATTAATCATGTTTATATTAAGACTTGACGAGATTTGAATTAATTAACCACTTGTTACAAATTTTACTAGTACTCAAACATAATATACTCATAGAATAACAAAACCATGGATGTGATTGAAGAGGAGGAGGAGGAATGATATCATAACATATATATATATATATATATTTACACAAATGTACTTGAATCGGAGACATATCTCTCTGCTTCAATTGCAACATACTAATATACAAACAACAGTATTGTATTTTCAATGTCAAGCCACCCTCATCCCTATTTGAAACCCCATATTGTTAATGTCAAGCCACCCTCATCCCTCTTCCTTCCTTTCCCTCCCAAGTTCCAGTCTCGTCGTACTTGCTTCATTCCTCAGTCTTCCTCTAAGCAGGTTAAGATTCGGTGCGAGTTTGAAGGGAAAGTGAATAGCACTCTTTCTGGCGACTTTGACCCCCGCTTCATTGACCAAGTATATGTATATATATACTGCTTAATCAGCTTGCCTTTCTCAAAGACATATCTCTCTGCATATAATCAAGAGGAGCCCAAGAAGCAAGCTTAGCACAAGTCCTGGAACCCAGAATACATGTTCTGATCGTGTTTCAGTACCTTAGGTCCTTAATTCTATTCCTCAGCCATGGTGAGTAACCTTCCAGCTGGAACTCCTTATAGACCCTGTTGGGAACCTCCATGCCGCCACCCGAGCTCGTCACAATGAACCCGAACAACTTCAAGCCAATCAGCGTCACATAAGAAGCAGCATCACTACCAGGTATAGCCACAGAGTGCATGCATGTGGAAGCATGCTTCGATGAAGCTCGCCAGAGATATCACCAGAACCACGAAACCTATGACCAGAAGTGGTGTTTGTAAGAAGTTCTCGCATGTTTTACTGCTCCTCGCCATCCACAGTCTTGTCTGTAAGAAGTTCAATGTGGAGATCTCGGTGCTTCAACTGAGGTGGAGATTGATCGAGATTAGGTGTCGGATGTAGAGCTCGGGAGGTGAAGCAAAGGAAGGTGGAGCAGATCTGGAAGTGCAGCTCGGTCATGGAAGGAAGAAAATAGCACGTACGGCAACATGAAAAAGCCAGACAGCTCATGGGTAGATACATGAGAGGAGAGAGAAAGCATAAAAATTTAAACATCATTAAATGCTTGCAACGCTTCTAACGCTGATGCTGATCCTAAAAGCTAGGTCTCTGAGCTTCCAAAAAAATGCTCGTTTATGGCTAACTGAGGTTGGAATTTTTTCCTAATCCAAACAATGCAAAATGGGTATTCTATATTCTAACTTTAGTTTGATTGATTCTATCTGAAGTTGAAAGGTAATCCAAACATGCACTTAGTATTTGGCATGAAGTGGAGAGAAGCTACCTGCCTTTCTATTACCCTCCTTATTGTGCCCATAGTTTCGATCACGGCCATGATATACGACGAAAAGAAAACATTTTAATTACAAATAATGGATTCAAAATTTTAAATAAAATAACTGTTAATGTATAATTATTTTTTAATTAATAATATATGCAACTCATTTTTTTTATTTTTTTAGACTTAATTGTTATTAAGTCAATATTTTGAACTAAATTTTATTCCTTTTTTTTTTATTAGAGTCACTTTCCTTTTTGTCTCTAGGTATTGTTAAAGATTTCTCTTAATACGAGGTGATGGAGATCATGCTTTGAAAAAATTAGTTTATATTAGAACATATAAAACTTCTCGCTTTGAAAGTGGTTCTATAAAAATCACAGTAACACATAACGTGCAAGCTAGTCCTTGTATTTGTTTTCTTCTCTAAAAACAAAGTTGAAGGTAGTACACTCAATCTTTCACAACCAAGTTCTTGATTTTTGGTCAAAAAAAAAAGTCCTTGATTTTACTAATAATATTTGAGAGAAGATAATTTTAAACAAAATTGCGCTGAAGCGTGAGAATTTCTATTGAATTATGATAAAAAATAATTTTAGTGAAATTGTTATCTTAAAGAAGGTAAGAATTTTTTCAATTGTCAAATATTATATTAGATTTTGGCTTCCATGTTTTATAATAGAAATTCCCATCAATTAAGGACCTATAACATCGAAAAAAAATAAAAGACTTTATAAAAATATTAGTATTAAATTAAAAACTTTAATATTGAAATATAATAAAATGAGTCTTGAAATATAAAAACATTAGTATTTAAAAAAATTAATTTAATATTAATATTTTTATATGGTCATTGTTTGTCATTCTCCTTATGGTATTTTCCCCGTCTCAGTTCCATGTCAAAGATTCAAATTTTTGACATGATCGTTTGTGACGGAGACTGCAAACTTCAATTCTTCAAGACGTCACATCAAAACCAAGACAAGCCAGGGCGGAGATGATGATGAGCTCTTGGTAGTTACCAAAAGATCACCCTTCAGAGACAAGGCTAGGAACAAAACCCATTCCCAAGATCGATAATTTCCATGCTCAATAGTAGCGTTTACACTCTCAAAAGCTTACTGGCAAAAAAATTGTTAGTCTCAAAAGTTTAGTTCTTAGCCTCATAACCTTCATTTAGTATATGTCATGATTTTTTTAGTCTTCAGTTTATTAATCTTTTGGCCCAGCAGCTTCCCTAAGTCATGCTAAACTTCAGAGGAGCCAGTGCTTTGGATGCTTGATTAACTTGGGTTTAGGGAGAAAAACTCAGTATCTCTTACTTTATCCCAAAGATTAAAGAAAGGAGGAACGAACTCAGTAAAATGCCATACCGTAGAATAAACTTCATGACGCCTATGCCATATAGAACACAAGAAGTAATTAACAACTTGTCAAAAAACGTTTTAGACTCAAATAATTCCTAGATGCTATCGCCTGCCAGAAAAGAAACAAAGTTAATAATCACTGTGAAGAAGGAAGAGAAAACTATACTGCTATCCCACAACCAGAGACCTGTGGCTACATAAGAGCAAATTTGCAAGCCCTGTATTTGTAGATAATCGTGACACTACCGGGCTAGCCTATAGTCAACTTGGCAGAAGATGCCCTAAACTGCAGGGATTGCATTGCCGTTCATGTCTGAATTACCATATGAAGGAGTTGCATGAAAAGCTGACTGCCTAGAGGGTCCCTCAAGGAGTTTTAGTGAAAGAGAGGAAGGGCCAGCTTCACCAATAGAGTCCCCTAAACTGAGTTTAGACATGCCAACCAATTCATCAACATTGATGGGGCTTTTAGAATGTACCGCAGTAGGCTTTAGCACCTCATGTACTGCCTCCTTCTTGATGGGCTCCGGACTGTATCCTGACCAATAAGGCAGAGGAAATGGGAAGAAAGGAGAAAAGTACGCAGGATATAGCACTGGGAACTGCGATTGTGACTCTGACTGTGACTGTGAGCTATCTGGCTTTAAAGAGGCAGAGTCTCCATCATTTGAATAAGCGGAATCCATAGATTCGCACTCTTCATCAATGGCCAGAGGAGCTGGCAAGGGGTCATTGCCTTCTGTTACAGCCTCAGGCTGACTAGCTGGCGAGAAGTCTTGTTCTGCCATTGGTGTGTCAGCAGTCTGCAACAAAAACATGGCAACAATATGTAAGAATCCTATAAGAAAGAGAAAGCACCAAAGAATGAGGGTGAGACTTAATTATTCTAATTATGGAAGTTAATGATTTGATGCAAGAAAAATGCAATATTTATCACCAAACTACCCATTAATGCATGATTATATAAATAATGGAAGCATGCATGATGAGAAAAGTGAGAAACTTTAATGATATTATCAACTCCTCAGCACAATAAGATTGGAAATGACAAACTTTCAAATATGACAACTGACCATCTATGATCAGCAGCATATGACTATCTTCTTCATTATAGAAGTTAGAACAGGACAAACATGTCAAGAGAAGAAAAAGGATCAGATTTTCTTATGAATGGCCATGAAATAGGCTGTGTGGCATCATTTACATCATGCATCTTGGGGTTAAACATGGATACTAACTTCATCAGCAACAATGTCAAACAAACTAGAGCGTCTTTTCCTCCTAGACACATTGCTTTGCCTGATGAAATATTTCTGCGCATGGCTTGCTACTTGAGTAGGCGTCCTTGATATAACATAATTCCGGGCAATTCCACGCCAATCACCTTTGCCAAGCTTCTGCAATCCAAGTAAGAACAATCTATGTTCCTCCTCAGTCCACGGAACACCTGCATTTAAAAAACTACAATGAAACAAAAATTTAACATGCACAATAAACCAATGATTTCTGTAACTTGCCTTCAGTATAACAAACATTGACAGATCTACACAATATCATCAAGAAGATGGAATTACAAAAACCTCACTTGTTTTCTTTTAAAATTAACAGGGGGATTCTAGATAAAATTGAGCATCTGACTATGCAAACGTAATATGGTTACCAGTGAAAATTGAATCCACGCTCTCGTTTTCTAGGCTAGCATATTTTTGGGTATCAGATGCCATTCACTAAATTCCATTCCACGTTTCCTCATAAATAATGAATAACTTAAAATCATCTCAGCATTCATAGTGATCAATGGAAAAATAGAAATTTAGGTGCATGAATTTTGTGTTTCCATGCTACATAAGAAATTCATTCTCTCGCCTCACATGGATTGACTCAGTAATTTCCTCTCTTTTCAAAAGATCAGGTCAGTGAAAACTTAGCCTCTACACTGATAAGGATAATTGGAACCTTCATGAGCTATAGGAGCTGCTGCCCGCTGCAATTTAACGCAATGTCTAGGGACGGCTCTAACATCCAACGTTGTTAAATTTTAGAAACCATGCATCTCAGCTTGTTATACTAGCATTCTAAGGATTCAGTCATAAAAAGACAGAAACCATTAGAAATTTAGTCAACCGATAACTTCGTGGCCCAATTATTTTCACAAGTTCTACCAGCAGGACAAATTCCCAGATCACACATTGATATAGTATTAATCGACAGGGCAAGCAAAATTAAGCGTGTATCATGATAGTAAATGCAGACTAAGAAACTCAAAAAGCTAAGGACGTTAAAAGAACACTTCCAAAGCGGAGTCCGCCACGAAGACCCAAGGAAAATAAAACGAAGTGAAAGGGGGGGGGGCAAACAAACAAACAATCAATCAAAAGAAACGCTTAGACATTCGAATTCGAACCTTTCTTCCTTTCCCGGGAAACAGACGATGACCCAGGAACAAAATCCTCGGAGGCGTAACCGTCAGCGGCAGCACCATGATCAGGCGTCTCATCAGGCGAACCCGGATTGACGGACCCAGCATGATGAGCTCCGGAGCTTGACCCAGCATAGTGGCTGAGACTACTCATACTAGCACTCTTCCGGATCGAGCCATCAGTCAATCGAACTCCAAAGAGCTTGACACCGCGATTGGGGCAAGTCCTTGAGTTATGGCCATTGTGGCTGCAATGAGAACACCGCCGAGTCATACCGACGGCTTTCGATTCCGCTAAAATCAGATCAAACAAACAAACAAACTAGACTTGAGCTCAACCTTCAGAATATCGGGCCACAGGTGATACGAAACGAAGAAATGGTGTTGTTCTGTGGTGTATTAATTGTTCGTTGCTCTCTCTCTCTCTCGGTTTTGGCAGGGATAAACAGAGGCGGCGGATAATGAAACGCTATCCATAATCCATATATCTGTTTCTTGTTCACCATTGAAGCGGGGAAATTATATCATACTTCGCGGCAGTCTACACCCATGGTCCTCGGAAGCACTGGCCAATCATGGAATGGTGCGTGTTGACGTGGCTGGTGCCTCAAAACCATCACAAGCCGCGTTACCCCTCTGCTCTTCACTTAGGCATGTGATTGGTCCACCTGTTCATAGTCACATCTCTTCTCTTGCTGAATCCAAGCTACCATTTGCATACGAATTGTCCAAAAGAAATTCCAGAAATATAATCGATCCCATCCTCACTTAAGTTCTTTTTAAAAAAAAAAAAATTCACAATGATAATAATATTTGAAACGAGCTCACTCGATTTACGTTAAAAATCACTAAACATGCACTATGTTGAGATTTTGTTTCGCTGATCAGGCCAACCAATGGTAAAAATATCAATGAGTGATAGGATAATAAAGCATGAAGGGGCATAATTAACAATTGGAAGATAAAAAAATAAACCTTCGAAACTGAAGTTGATTTTACTCATCATTAACATTGTGGCATTTTATACACGGTTTGAACATAACACCCAGTCCTTATCCAGTCAAATTTGAACAACTCGTTTCTTGTGCGGACGCCGGACGGTGACAATTGACCGTGTTTGATTGCAAATGCACACTCTATTAATTCATGACTTTTCATGGATTACAAGTCATCTACCGAACCACAAGCCACCTCCAATCTACCGTCAAATCCGCCAATTCACGTCTTACTTTTCTTTTTTCTTGATTAAAATTCCGCATCTTCAGTTTTTCTAACAAAAACAGATTCAGTTTTATTAATGTTGATAAATCATTACACTCACTGATATCCAAAAGCGGGAAAAAAAAATATAATACAGCCTACAATTAAGAAAATTGGAGAGAAATATCCCATCGAAGAAGCTAATAAATAACAAAGTCTGTAAGAAGGTGAATGAACTTGTGATGCATATCCATTCTATCAGTCCTAGTTTACATCGCAAATAGCCCAAAAAATAAAATAAAATAAAATAAAATTGTAGCATGGAATAATCTAAAGCTTGATCTATCTATTCTAAAGTGAAATCACTACACATTTCAAGGCTGTCATAGCACAAGTCCAAAGGTTTTTTTTCTTTTTGTTTTTGTTATCTCTTTGGGATTATACAAAGTGGATATCTCCTAACCGCAAAAGTCTCTGTAGTGTAATTTATCTAAGTAAATTAATAAAGTGTGTAAAGTTTTTCATTCGTACCGAATTTAAAATTTTCATGGACATTTTTAAAAAATTTAATATCTTAAAATATAAGATATTTTAAAAAATTAAGAATAAATTAATTCGCTAGTTAAAAAAATCTTATACTTAAAAAATATGAATTAAATTTTAAAAATTTGAAAATGTCATCAGTTCACATTAATATTTAAAAAAGTTTATTATTAAAAATTTTAAAATTTACAAGAGATTTATTATTAATATACAATCGTATATTATTGATAAGTATAATAAATTAATTACAACACAAATATAATAAATATTGAATTATTTTCTTATTTTGGTCTTATAAAATGAGCAATATCTACAAAAGCCCAATTATTAAAATATTATTAAATATATTTTATTTTAATATTATTATTTTTAATACTAATTAAGTATAGATTTAAGATCATTAAATGAACAGTATTTTTAAAAGTTGTATTTTTATTTTTTAAAAATAAATTTTTTAAATATATTTAATAAAATTTATTAATATATGATATTTTATTTAAAAATGTTTACACCTGTCTAATTCTTTGAAAAGAAAGGGACGACGGGGCTTATTTTCTAAAAAAAAGAAAGTCAATGAAGGGCAAAAGACGAATGAGCTTTTTCTCCCACCAAATAGAAAGCCAAGAAAAATAGAAGAAGAAGGACAATCAACCAGGAAAAATCGAACGATGGAGACGGCGTCATCAAGAGAAGAAGAAAAAAACAAATATGGATAAAAAATGAAATCCAGCTTTGAATATGTGTAGAGAGACTCTACGTGGCATGGAAATTCCTCCAACTTAGCTTCTTTTTTTTTGGCAAATAAGCTAATCTTTTTATGCAAATATTAAATACAAAAACAAATAAAAATCATTTTAAGTCTTTATTTAAAAATAATGCATAATATTATATGCAATTTTATTTCGTATTTTATTTCTCTTTGCCTTTTTCATGGTCAATGGAACATTGAGCTTAACTTGGCTTAATTTATGAAAGAAGTGCATCATTTTAAATAATTTAATTATTATAAATATACAAATAAGCAAAATAATTTTTCCAAATAATTCAGAAAAATCAACATAATATATGTTACACGAGAAGTGAGTCACGACTCACGAATGGTACCATTTGTCTTAAATTCTGGACAACTTAAACTCCAAACAATACATGAATATTAGTTTCATTCAAGAATTGATTTTATCTTCTCATGGATAAATGAAGAGAATTTGGACTCATGAAACCTGTTCCAAGGATTTAAGTGAAGAGTGCTTCAAGATTTATCTTTTTATATGAAGATTTCTTTTCTTTTATCCTTTATCTTTTGGGAAGATCACATAATTTTTTTTTCAAAATATTTAAATGATAATGAGATCTCACAAAATGTTAGTATTCTTTTCAAGTCCTCAGGGACTTTTTGACATTAATTATTTTTTATAAAATAACTAAAATATCCACAATTTAAAATAAAAATAAATATTAATAATTATTTTAGTTTAAGGAATGACTTTTTTTTTTTACAATAACTAGAATGAAACAATTACAACTTTCCTTTGTGCAATTTATATTCATTAAACTCAAAGTGTTGTAAGTATCTGTAATTATTTTAATTTAAGCAATGACTATTTTTATTGTGACAATGACTAAAATGAAACAAGTAATTATAATTTTTTCTATACAAATTTTCAATTCAATGAAGTTGTAATTTGTATAGGAAAAGTTATAATTGTTTGTTCTATTACAATCATTACCAAATAAAAATAATTATTACTTAAACTAAAATAATTACTGATATTTATTTTTTATTT
This sequence comes from Prosopis cineraria, assembly GCF_029017545.1. Classification (NCBI taxonomy): domain Eukaryota; kingdom Viridiplantae; phylum Streptophyta; class Magnoliopsida; order Fabales; family Fabaceae; genus Prosopis; species Prosopis cineraria. Next base: position 8,575 of record NW_026557275.1, on the reverse strand, counting down.
TAAATTGGGGATATTTTAATCATTTCACTCAAAGTCGTTAATATTATAAAGGTTTCTAGAGATTTGAAAATAATTATAGCATTTCATGAGACCTTATTGCCATTTGCATATTTGGAGGGATTTTTTTTTTTGTCATTTTCCCATTATCTTTGACCATTTGAGATTTTAGCTTTGTTTGATGTCTATTTTATCCTTCATGAGTAATTAAATCTACTAATTAGGAACAGGGATATAGCCTAATGAGGAATGACTAGGCCATTAATTAACTCTTTCAAATGAGTCTTCAATTGTTGTACATGTTTACAGATTTCAATTGCTTCCAATGCTATATAAACTCGTTAAATTTATTTCTACATGAGAATTGTTTAAGCATTAGAAAATTAGATATCTGAATATCAAGTTCTCAAAAGGTACTCCCCAGCCATGCCTTATTAGTACCTTTGGCCCCAAAAAAAAAAAAAATCCATGCCTCATTAAAAGCTTTCAATTATTTTGTGTTTTAATTGTGATTTACTCCCAAAGACTTGAAGTGTATTCCCCCTTTTTTTCAGGAGCATACTCAAAGATAAAGAATTAGACTGATAACAAATTAAAGTTTAAGAAAAATCGCATCCAAAGATCTATGAAAACATGTTATTTACAAACAAAAACTAATAACAAGTCACCATTTGTTTAAAAAAAAAATCATATTTTAATTTTAACAATAATTTATTTTTTATTATTTTTTATTTGTGAATAACATTTTTCATATATCCTTGAATATGATTTTCCCTGAAATTTACCACTCAGCCATGCTGCCTTATAGGGGTGGAGGAGAATAAATTTGGTATTTAAAAAAATAAATGAACGACATTTTAATAATTGAATGAGAAAAATTGCAATTAAGCCCTTATGATGTTGGTTTAAAAAAAATGTCCTTATGATATTTCAAAATTTATCTGTCTTCACATTCACAAAAGGTGCTTTTAGGGTTCTTCAATGATATTTTGTGAAGAAAAAGGATAATCAATCTTTGAGTAGAAATTAAATTCTCTCATGAGAAAAAATAAGTTCTCATTTGCTTACTAGAATAAAATAAATTAAAAAATAAAAATTAAAAATTAACTAAACCACTCTTCCTCTCATGATAAGCATAATAAAACCCACTAATATATACTACAAATATAAAAATCATTATACCTTTCAAAAAATATCATAAATTATGATTTTTAATTTTATGAATTAAATTACCTCCTCTTCCTTATAAATGCACTTACCTATCCTCTCTAATAATTTTATTTTTATTTTTATTTTTTCAATCCATTTTATTACATTTATTTTAGTGTGCAAAGAGGGCCTAAATTATTATTAATTTAAGGCTGTGAGTGAGTCTTGTATTTGAATAGGCATAAGAAACATAATTCAATCTTACAAAATTAGTGGGAAATATCAGAAAGAAAAAGAAAAGGAAGCTGAACGTAGTGAATATAACTGAACTAAACCAAGATAAATCATATGTTAATCCCTTTCAATTCCCCCGTCCACTCATCGGGGTAGGTGTGCCGCACAGGTGAAGGATGACAGACTCCTCTCAAGCTAGTGTCATTCAACGGAAGCACATTCGATGCTCATCACCTTGAACAAATTTGGACCGTTTGAATTTAATTATTTTTTTATTTTTAAAAATAAAAATTTATAAAATTTTAAATAAATATATTTATTATTAATATGTATCATTCTTATTTAATTAGATTAGTTTAAATTTAAATTTAATTTTTATAATTTTTATAAATTAACAATACAGATTTATTCTGAATTGTTTTGAATTTAATAAATATAATAAGTTAAAAATTTTAAATCTAAACAGTACAAACTAAATCTGTATAGTCAATTCATAAAAAATTATAAAAAAATTAATAAAATTTAGATTCATCTAATTAAGTATAAATGATATATGTTAATAATAAATATATTTATTTAAAATTTTATAAATTTTTATTTTAAAAAATAAAAAATAAAAAAGGTATTTAAATTTGGACGATCCAGATTCGTTTAAGGATGATGAGCCGATGATGGGTGCAGAATGTGCTCCCGTCATTTAATTTAGATCCTTATATCTAACTGATAAAAACTCGTGATTGCTTGAGAAGCGTTACATGATAATAATTAAAAAAAGACATGTTTTAAGTGTTGTAAAGAGGAAAAAATTATTTTTTAATCCTCTATTTTTTAACTTACTCGTACTTCAGTTCCTCAATTATGACTTACTGTGACTCATTTCCTTAATTATAACTTCTATAACTCAATCTCTCAACTTTTAACTCACTTTTAATCCATTCCCTCAACTTTTGTTAGCTTTGTTTTTTATGATAATTTAAATCCCATATCAAAAAGCAAGAGGAGGATATTTTAAAATAAAATATAAACATTTTTTTATCCTTTTTATTTGATAAGAATTTTTTTAAAAAAATTAAAAAATAAGGACCGAGTTATGAGTGAAACAAAAGTTGAGAGATTAAATCATAATGAGTCATAGTTGAGAGATTAAGTTATGGTGAGTTATAATTGAGAAAATGAGTTACAGATGAATTAAAAATTAAATAATTAAAAAATTATTTTTTAAAAAAAAGGAATTGCACAGATGACCAAAAAAAAAAAACAGAATAGCAATTGCAAGAAACCTGAAAAGTTAGCTAACATTTTGTTTGCTGATCTCGCGCAGTAACCACCGCTGGAGAAGCTCGTTCACCATCAAAAGTCAAGTTTCTGAAAACCCTACACCAAATATTGGATTTTAGCAAGCTTATTCGTTATCTGGCATTGCATATCAAGATTAGCTACAAAAAATATAAAAGGGCCTACAGAAGTGACGTCCAGGATCCAACAAGTGACCAAGGGAACACAATAAATGTGTATTTGATTTTCAGCTTGTCAAAAATTTATTTAATAAAAAATCAGTTTAATTAAAGTCAATTATTATAACAAAATTTATATTTGAATATATTTTTTTAAAAAGTCAGTTTGATATATTAAAAGTTGTTTGATTTGTAATAGTAAATATGCTTTTGAATGTGCAATTATCAAAAAAGACATTAATTTATGATAATTTATAATTTTTATCATACAAATTTAATATATTTGAAATATTTAAAAAATGTGATAAAAATTTTAAACAACATAAATTTTGATCTATAATGCTAAAAATTTAATCTCTAGTTATTTATATTTTTTAATTATAATTTTAAAAAATGTGATGATGTTAAAAAATAACATGATTAATTACTCAATTTATAATGATAAAAACTTGATACCTAATCATTATTATTGAAATAATAATTATATTTTTAATGAATCAACTATTTTTTAAATAAAAAAATAAAAGATTAAATTTAAAATAATATGATTAAATAATATCCTACTTTTCAAATTCACTTTTCAAAAGCTTTAAATAGTTACGTTTTAAAAATTCACTTTCAACTACTATTTGAATGTACTTTCAAAATGTACTTTTCTGTAAAATATTTTATCCAAACAACTTTCAACTTCCTGAAAGTAAAATTTTGCTTTTTGAACGTGAAAAGCAAGAGAACCAAATGGATCTTAAATGTTCAATCATCATATCTTTGGGTCATTAGACAGATGACGAAGTAAAACTCACTCAGACACCTCCGCTTTGAATTCGCTCAAAATATTATCAGTAAATCTACATTACTTTGATGAACAACATTGGAAATGGGAAGGAAATGGACCTTCAAAATTAATATTTCCTTCTCTGAATATCAGGCACACAACTATGACCAGTGTAGTCGTAAACTTGAAAATTTCCACCTTCCAAAAAGGTACAACTCTCATCCTAAAACAGCTCTTTCAACAAGAATGTTACCTATTCATTTCCAGATAATTTCCAGACTCGTACCAAGTAAGAGTCGCGCTCATCTCTTGGTAAATCTGCTACGTCTGGTTTTCCTAGTTGAAGTTGCATGATAAGCTATCCCCATAGCTCTTTCTAGAATCTTCTCTTCTTCCTCGTCACCAGTTTCTTCATCCGACCTCCACCTTGGTCCACCATTGGTGTTGCTTTTTTCAATAGATAAGCTGCCTTCCATATGGCTGAAAGAACAAAATACACCAAAAAAAAAAATTGCTGTCACTACATTTACTTAACCTTTTATGAGAAAATCTTAAAAAGAATAAGAACAACTCCCACAAGCATCTTTAAAACAAAATTAAAATTTATGGATCGCAACTCATCTAACTTTTTCTTTTTCTTTTTTCTTTTTACAAGGGGCAAGGAAAAAAAGAAAGAAAAGAAAAGGAAGTGAGCAGAAGGAGAATCATGTAACTAGATCCTTACCTCAAAGAAACATCCATTGGATCATCAGAGGCAGCTGTGCTCCAATTTCTATCATCTCTCTGTGATTGAAATTTTCTGCTGGACATAAGCAGGTCATTCACAAATTCTGTAGAATCACCGACAGCAGATATAGTAACAGCATTAGCTGCAGCTTTCCAGGGATACATGGGACTGCCGTTTGAATTATGACCAAGAAACTGATTCCATCCATCTCCGGGTGAGATTTTATCCTGCATGCTGTCTTGGGAATTACTTGGCGATGTTCTGCTATATCCCCTTACAGGTGAACCATTAATGGAATGAATCCCGTGATTTCGTTGAGTTACAGCATCATATCTGAAACTTTTGCCAGTGCTACTTCGATATTTTGGCCTCCTCTCACTGTTGGTTAATAACCATTCATGTGATGATGCAGAACCAAATCTACCAAGCTCAGGGTTGATACTGGAGAAAGCCTGGCCAACTTTTGTTGGAGTCTCATAAGTTGATGACCGCAACAAGCCAATTGCATTGTCCACACCCAACACATGGGTAGAATTAGCAGATAAGGGGACCAATAAACTAGTCAGCCTGGAGTCCTGTATCTGAGGAACATCAGATTTAGATGGACTTTCAACTTCTACATCAGCGGTAGCAGCACCTTCAGTGAAATTTCCACTCCTAAGTTGTCGCTGCTTAACTTCAGGCAACAACTCCAAGCATCTATCCTGTATATCCCAGCAGCTCAATATTTCATAAATCTGTGTCATATGAGCACAATGCATGCTGCATCTGACACTCTGCATGCTTTGTTGATTCAGCAAATCTAGGAGTTTCTATTGTGAAACAAAACATATCATGTCATCTATTAATTTGCTTTGACTAATCTTGACAGAACTACCTCTATCTTCTCGAATTCTTTTCATGTATAAACAAATTTATTAAAAGGGAACAAAGATAGAGAACACAGATGACAGAGAACATATACAGAAAGTAGGCCCGCCACAACGATTGTTATTTAATTCTACCTAACTATTGCGTTTTTGTATTTAAGCAATATTTGGGTAACGTCCTAAGCTTTCCTTTCATGCATTCAAAAAGTAAAATAAGATATAGCAGTAATCAATGATATATCCAGTGTGACACACACTCCTATTTATTTGGGCAATTAAATTTCATTTACATGAAGGTTTCTGTCAATTTCAAAAAGTAAAATGTCAATTAAGACATTGTTTCCCCTCAAAATTCTCATCACTAAGCATTTATTTTTCATGGAATGTTGATCAAGGAATTTGTGATTCTGGGCACTCCAATTGAAATTAACTGATGTTTGCCGTGCTCCAAAGGCCAAATACTACAAAACAAAATACGAATAGAAAATACCACATAAATCACTTACAACCAAATTAGCTCTCCATTGACTGAGTGTCCTTATTCTAGATAGAGCTTCTTCTCCAAAAGAAACTTCTGAAATTGACACTTGCTCTACCTTTTCAAGTTTAAGATGAACTTGGTACGCTTCAGCATATCTGTAGCGCTGCAGAGAACAAGGACATTTTTTATTTTAATTGCCAGAAAATTGTTTCATACTTATTCCAAATGCCAACAAACATTTTAAGAAGATTATAGCAGTATATTTTCATTTGCAAAAAAAATGGTGGCTCAAAAGGAAAGATACAACTCACATCAACTTTCAGGTTAATCCAAGTACTGAGCAAATTATGACCCACTGCTGAAAAAAATTGCAAACCACATATGATATTTATGCATGAGAGGCAAAGACAAGATTTTGTCATTCATATTCACTTATTTTGCTCCAAAGATGACATGATGAGACAAGCACAAGGGCACCAAGGACTATTAAAAAGCAATCCCATAGGCAAGTGCCAAACTAAGCTTATATAGGCTCTGATTCCAGAAAAGGAATCACTAGTTAAGAGGTGAAAACACTTCTCCTGCATCAATAAGTTTGACAGGAAAGAATAAAACTAACTCCATTTTTATGCCCATCAGAGAGGATGTTAATATTGATCAAGCAAAATATGGAAACAGTGGACAATAGTGATGGTGGATGTGGAATTACATTTCAATTAAGGCCACAATTATCAGATTGGGTGAACATTAATAATTGAAGCGTGACATGCACAACTTTTAAGTTTTAACTGAGATAGACATAGGCAGAATTGCAAAGGTGCAACAATCAAAAGAACTCAAGACAGCTAGACAGCTAAACATATCAAAAAATCAGTAGCATCAATCTTGGTTGCTGAAACAGCTATTTGAATGGCTTACTTGAATATAGAACACAACAAGAAGACTTCCAGTAGTCTTAAGGGGGTCTTTAACAGCATAATCCAAGAGGCACTTGTGTATATATTTTCTTCATCAGAATTCCATGGCAACTCTATCATTCGGTCAACCCAGCTCCTCCTGATACAGAGCCAACAAATCTCAGTCACCAAGGCCTCGACCCACTCCAGCCAACTGCCATATTGACCTTTTAGTTTGTCCAAAGTATCCCCAGCTACTCCATGCATAAATTTTGTTTCCTTCACTCTGGTGTAGAGCAGTCTCTGATGCATAAAAGCTTCAGTCAGAAGTCCACACTCAACCCTCACCCTCACTGCAGTCACAGCATCTTGAAGCGAAATCAACTGTGATCCACCATCACGGCCAGCCCACCTTAAAACCATAAGAGCTGTATCAGGACTATTCCTTTCCAACAGAACTTCAGCAATTTTAGGATGTGATGCTGGGCCAGAAATTTCAGGAAGAAGGCGACAAGCTTCCTAATAGGATAACAAATTATGTTACTCTTAAAGGCAAAGAAGAGTCCACATTGACATCCAAAAAACATGTATCAAGATGGAAAAAACTTCTATCTATTTGGGAAGGGGGTTCTCCGTACTTTGCCTAAATACTTTTTAAAGCTTACAAAGCATCCCAGATATTGGATCATTAATAAAAAAGAAAGGACTCAAAACATTAAGCACAATATAATATTATACGACTTGAAAAAAAACACTTCTTCTAACCACTCTTGTTCAAGTCAAAAGGGAAGTTTTAATATAAAACAGTATCAAGAAAAATAGGACATTGATCATTCAAGTCAAAAGAAACCAACGGATCAACTTAATATAAGAATTTATTTGAGGCCAAGACAAAACCATCATCCGGACTCAATGAGCATAGTAATATATGCAAGTTACCTGTAAAGCCTTCCGTGTGATCATCTAGAAGATAGAATATTAAAGACTCCAATAACGAGTGCCTACTAATTCTGAAGGTAGCTGCAAAGTCCTCCACTATTTCACTCCTCTCCATTCTTCATCTGGAATTGACCAGTGGCGATCATACAAATAATACAGAAACTATAGAAATTAAGGAAACTAATCAAGCAATACTCTAAATAATGGCAACCATTGAGAACTCATGACACAGGAAAAAGTAAGAGAAAAGGATACAATGGCTTGCTTTGCGATCACCATATCAGAACTACCACGCAAAAAGAGTAAGTCAGCAGCAGCTCGAAGATTTTTAAAGGGATAGCAACCCAGTACCCCATCAGCATTAGCCATGAAAATTGATGTACCATCCTTCTGCAAGGAAGCAACTGTCAAACCCTCTCCAATGTCCTTTATCAAACCCTCCTCTAATTCAAGATTTATTAATGCATCTTCAATAAATAAAGAACCATCCTGCCATGTTGATTCCCCAGGTGGGGTTATTGCATTGGGCCAAGCACGCCTGATTGCGCTGCTTCCGTTCACGTACATCTGAAGCCCATGATGAAATATCAGCAAAACGAGATCTCACAAGCTCCAAAAATTCATGTCTTGTACACCAAATAATAATCTCCAGATGCTGGAAGGAACAACACAATACGAATTAGTCACTAGAATGTAGATTGCAGTCAGCTAATTACATGACCTCCTGAACTACCATAATTATGGGAGGGGTAGACAGATAGAGGTAGAGTATGACCATTACACACTAATAGGTCACAATCAATGAAATAGTAAGATTAAGGGCAAAATATCGACCGCTTAAGTCCATGTTATATGTGTCAAGCTAAATTAAATTATCCAGCAATAATAGCATTTAAATAGTTAATCACTCTTCCATGATTTTGGGATGCAACCAAAGCCGCCTTGCATTGAATATATAATTGTCATCCATACTTTTCACGATTAAGGATAAAATATGTAAAAACAAAAGTTAGAAAAAAAATTAACAATATTCATCAACCAAATTCTTGATTTT
>NW_026557274.1:0-25539 GCF_029017545.1 Prosopis cineraria | reverse complement strand
TTTTTTTTTGAAAAAATAGAAACATTTTAAAGTCTTTTCTATTTTATTTTTCTGGTTTTCAAAATACATTGCACTTGATTGTGGACACTATGTTATCTTGACCAATCATCACCACAAATCATTACCATTAACTATTGACAACCATTATTATTGGCCAATTTTTTAATTTTATAACTATTTTTAAATTAATACATCGAAACAGATTTTTTTTCTATTTTGTTTTGAAATACAATTCTAAAAATTATATTGCAAAACAGTTTTTTGGAAACAATAAATGAAATACAAACCCAACAGCTAGACCCTGATACTATCAAAATTTTTTGTATAAAAATTAAAATTAGGATGAAAGACTAAGGTAAGTGTAATTAAAAAATGACGCTTGGGTAAAGTGTAGATGATCCCCGATAATCGCGTGAGGTGTTATGTGTTTAGCTGGTTAATTTGTTAAGTGATGGATCATTTGTTGTCTAATTATTAATTAATTAATTAATCATACATGTACCTTCCATAGGTACAAAAGACAGAGTGAGCACAATTACTCCGATTACATGATATCATGCATTGTGAAGCACCAACGAAGCTGCTCATAAATTATCGTTGATACGAGTTATTTCTGACACATTCAGCTACCGATGGTGTTAATATTATTGATGTCGCAATGCGCGTGTTGTCACGTTACAGGGACCAACATGTTTAGAGTTTTTATTTTTTTTTTGGGGTCTGAGACATGTTTTAGAGCAGTCACATACTTCTTTGTACCATAATATATAACCTTTTCTTATATAGCCCAAAACATATGATATTGATGACTTTTATAATTATTCTTTTAACTATACCTGATTCATTTATCACTTTTTGAATAAAAATAATAAATTAAATTTAATTATCATTATTAAAGTACCTACATAGGGTATTTAATGAGGGTAAAATTAAAAAATGTAAATTTTTTTAAAAAATTAAGGTTTGAGCTCATATTTTTTATAAATTGTAATTAATTATCGATACTTTTTATTTTGATCCACAAAGAGTAGGTATTTAATTCAGTTGAATCGGTTGTTGTTTCTCCATGTTGCAGTAAATTTTGGGCCTATATTATATGTCAAAAGTATACATCAATTGTGTGTTTTTGGTTGTTAAGAAGGAGGAGCAACCATGTAGAAAGGGGAGGATAACTAGGTGAAGAGCAATGAAAAAGCACATCATATCTTAATTCAAAATTTTATGGCTTAAAGTTATTGATTATTAGATATTAGTTATTTCACCTAATGTTATCCAATGAGACCTTCCATATCGACTAAATTCTACCCAACAATAACAATTTAATCGGAGTAAACATGATCTAGAGGGTGGGACCTCTTTCTAGTTACAACTTAATGTTGTGTTTACAATTATTTGTGTATATGCTGCAATGGATTTGTTGGTCCTCCCCAACAGAAACGCGTCCGTTTCTAACCAGTGGCATAGTTGGGCTTAAAGTTGCCACACGTTTTTTCCCCCTTTTCTTGCCATAAATGTTGCTACGCAAGCCCATTACAAACCCAAGAATCGTAAGGCCTTCCATAAATGGTCTCTGATAACGGATCCATCATTTCACACCCAAATTGGATTCAGAATGCGGAAAAACAACAACAACTCGACGTGTAATTCCTACCAAAAGAAGAAGAAGAAAAAAAAATCTACGTGTAATTACTTTCAATTTTTTTTTAAAAAAAATTGTTCAAGAACATGTATAATTTTTTTTGACCAAAAAGAAAATGTATAATTCTTCACTTGCAGATTTTAAACGTGATGAGATTTAATTGGGAGATATAGGTTTTCATATGTACCAGGAGAGCTGAAGGGTGCTGCAGATATGTTGACTAAGGAGGGGCCTCCACTCTCCTTCCCTTGTAAATTTGGTTCCACATTAACTAGGGACCTTGTGGCTAGTAAAGAGAGCTCGGGATCTCTATCCCTTCAATTTAAATTTTTATTTTTCAGGCTTAGCCCTCTCTTGTATCAAAAAAAAAAAAAAGGGAAGAAAGAGGAAGAAGAAAAAGAAAAAGAAAAAAGAAAAAAGAACATGTATGATTGAAACATTGTTAGACCATTTACAAGGAAAAACACAAAAACAAAACAAGATAATAGAACCGTTTGAGCATGTTCTATAAGCCACGTCTTATGTGAAAGATTGAGGGTTCTGTGATTGATTGTAATTTTGTTTTTTTGTTTTTGGGTTAGTTTTAAAATAGTATTTCAAGTCTTTAATTTAGTAAAGACCTTCTCACTTAAAATGCAATCATTTTCTCGGCGAGAGATGAAGAATAAAATTTTGAGTTTGACATGGGTGAAGCAGCCAGGTAGTGATGATGCATTCTTTCTACGAAATTTGAAAATTTGGTGAAACATTAATTTATCCAAATGCCATTACGATGGATGCAACCCTAAGCTCAGCGAATAGACAAATGGACATTCTCAACGTTGAAACTTTAATTTCCTTGTTTTTTTTTTAATTCTGAAACAAAAAACACAGAGAGAATAGCTATTACTATGAAAATATAAAATTGAATAAAATAGCACCGCTTCTGACTGACGGGGCACTAAGCAACAAAACATTTTTCACATTGTTTTCTTAGGCAGGTAGCATACGCTACGTAGTTTCTTAGTATACATCAAGAGAATTATATTATAATTATGTGATCGTGGAATCATAGAATTTGAACAATGATTGAGTCATACAATTAATATAAAACCTTCAGGTGCAAAGACTTGTTCTTGGTCTTAGCAAATCGATTACGTGCAACGGCCAGTAAGAACCAAAGTAGTTGTCAAAGGGCCACCACAATTTGCATAAAAATAATCAATTTTCAATAAATTATTAACCATGATTGTGACACCCCCGATAGACAAGGCGGTGTATGTTTCTATATTATAAGAATATCAAGTACGTTACGGCAAAAGGAAAAAAAAAAAAAGGAAAACAGAAGATATTGGGGGAACCAAACTGATCATACATGAAACGGGTACGCTTTGAAGTTTGAAAAACCCAACACAAAACGTTCAAAGATCTCTACATATTTAACAACGTTAAGCTGGCAAATTTTGGAGTTAGCTCATGTCCTTCTGCACGAGTGGAATTAAAAAATCACTTGATGTGTTCTTTCGTTTAATTAGTCATAATTTGTATCAATATGTGAATGCTAATGTTGATTTCGCTTCTGTTTGTATATAAAGGTCTTGCTTTGGTTAATTCTGCGTCTATTACATGATATATATTTAATAAAGGAAAACTAATTGAAATCATTTCAACGAAGTGTCTTGCCACATCTATGAATTTAAAATGGGAAACCATGCTTATATATATATATATGTATGTATGTATAAAATTTGGAATCGATTGAAGTGAAATGCTATCAATATTGATGTAATTAAGTAAGTATGGAGAGGCATTTTGTCATGCAATGCAATTTAGATAAATAATTATTCTGCTATTATATATATTGCTTACATTGCATGTGGTATAATTATATTTGCGCATTGTCAACGAGCATTATCTATTCAATTATTATTTATGTTTATCCTTTCTAGGAAAAGAACACTTTTTCCCCTACAGCACTGAAAAGCTGCGTGTGAATAAATTAGAGATTGAAATAGAGACATTCATTTTATTAATCTATAATAATCGATCTATCTTATGCCTACATGTTACTCATATGAAGAGCATATTGAAAGATGAATATATCTAGTCCCACGATACTCAATCTTGTCACTTTTTAGTTTTTACTGATGAGGTTAGATTGTAGGGGGCAACTGAGGGCTTTTAACAATTAATATTTGTGCAGGCAGAAAAAGTCACTTATATTATAAAATAAATATAGAAAAAAATATTGGCGTCGTCGCTTTTGCTTGACTGCGCTAAAATAGTTTTAAACAGGCAAAACAGAATGTGGCTCTTAAAATTATCCGTTTTGTATAATAAAAGAATTTTACAGAAATATGTTGTCTTCACTGTCGCTTGACTTCATAAATTAAAATATTTTATTAAATATGAAATACCATATATTGATTGTAGATCGTCCAGTATCAGGTACAGACTGGGTTGGATTCCCGACTGGTGAACATCGTTTTTTGTCACCAGGAATGCGGGAAGTGGGGACATGGAGAAAAGAAATAGTGAAAAACACTGCATTTTAACTAAAAATTCCAATATTTAAGTTTATGAATTTTTTTATTTTATATTAATTATGAAGTCAATTTATTTGACGTGAAATATCCTATATTTGTTTAAGTCCACTCACACTTAAAAAACTTAATAATTTTTCCAGCAAGTATGAGTACGCATCTCCTTGTATTAAAGATGGCCTAAATACTAATTCTCTGTGCTAGCAATTAGGGCTAGCCAAACTTTTTTTGGGCTTCAAACTGTGAAGCATATACAAGTTTATATGTTGTAATTAGGGACAGTCTCATTTTAAATTCAAATGTGTGTAATAACGAACTTTAAATTCCAAGCAAAACCTAACTCTGATATTATTGTTAGGAATGGAGAGCGACTGCTGGAAATAGGGAGAGAGGAGAGATGGGCAAGAGTAAGAGAAGGACATTATATCTTAACTTAAAACTTTGAAACTCGAGTTTATCAATCTTTCCTTTTTATTTAATATTAGTTATTAAGTTCAATTTTATTAAAGTCGCTTTAATAAACGTAAGTTATATCTTAACTCAAAACTTTAAGGTTTAAAATCATATTCAAGTATTATTGGATCTAACTAAAAATAACTATCTAGAAAGTGGTTTTCTATGCTAATTGATACTCACTTTTCTTCAATGTAAGATTATGTCTTAGTGTTGTTAACTTGCCTAAGGGATTGCCCTAAACTGATATAATCTCATCTCTCATCTTTCCTCAGTATGCTCTTGTTGCATAATCATTGTGAAATGTTACTATTGTTTTTTTTTTAAAAAAAAAATGACACCATCTACATCAAGATACACATATATACATAGTGAACTAAAAACTCGCGTCAATGATGATGATGCTGGAGAATAAAGTAAATAATGGAGCAAAGGCATACATGTAAGCTGCAGTCATAAGAAAAGTATATCATCATTGAATGACATTTGAATTACATCTCATCATTCAGCATTTTTTAATTAATCTTGATGTTGAGAGAACCAGCAATTATGAAATGAGTTTTCACCATCCTAACTTGATAAAATCTATGCAAGATGATAGAAGACTCCTCTTTATCAAAGGAGTCGATAATCTAGGTTAAGATTGATAGTTCAGCCTGAACTTATCCAAAAATTTAGAGTTGGGTTTAAAATTTTTTTAATGCTTAGGCCTATTTGAGCAGCTTAATGAGAAAATATTTATTATATATTTAGGCAGTTTGAATATGTTCGAAAAAATTTAGGTCAAGCCCAATCGAGTTAGGGCTTAGCTCGAATATCCAAATAAAAAATATAAAAATATTTATATATATATAATAAATATTAATTGATTCTTTAAATTTTATGTCATTTTATACTAAAATACCATATATTTTAGTGTATTGCTATATTATTTTTTAAAAAATTAAAATATTTATATTTTCATATTTTTATTATTTTTAAGAAATAAAATATCTCAAAATAATATTTAAAATATTTTTAATATTATTTTTATATTTTAAGATGTAATTATTTTTTTTTAAATTTTTTAGTCCTTTACATCATTTGAATATACAAAAAAAATATATCTTGTATTTTTTGCATAAATAAGATATTAATTTTAAAGTAAAAATTTAATTAAAAATAATTTAAAAATAAAATTTAGGTATATATGAATTCTCAATTCTAATATTAGTTAAACATAATAAATAACCAATATTTTATGATAATTATTTAGTTATTGTTCATGCCATATTTTGTTAAAAATTAAGAATAAATTAGAGTAAATACTCTTTGTATCCAGGGGTTAAATAATATAAAAATAAAAAAATTCCAAAAAAATTATTTTATTCAAAATTAAATGATTTTTATATAATATAATATGATTATTTGTCTCATATTTTAAAAATCAAAAGTCTAGTTTACTAAAATTATTAAAAACTTGGAACTAATCAAGGAAATAATTTTAAATTAGTGGTATAACCTTATGTGATTGAATTGAGATCAACTTAATTATGATTAAAATAATATAATTTAATTAAAATTATAAAATATTTATATATGATCATGATAAGATCAATATTTAAACAATTAAGACATTAATTTACAAGCAAAGAAAACATTCATGAATAAATTATATATAATACAATAAAATAATAACAAATCACTTAAATACAATATTGGTAAACTATTATTTTTTCAAAGTCAAAATAATCTTTTATGCTTAACAAAATTATTAAAAAATTAAAATTAGTTCAAAAAGTAAGAAAAGTATTTTAAAAAAGTTTTCAGTATCTGGGCCAAGCTTAGGTTATATGATTTTTAGATATGAAAGATACTTTAAACTTGACCCGAATTGAGTCCAGTCTAAATAAGTCTAGCCTGCCTGACTTACCAGTTCTATTTATCAGTATATGATGTAGAGAAGTCTAGTGTACCCAATTATTATATATAAATATATATATATATATATATATATTATATCATAAAATTTGAAACCATATTATTTTACATAAGCCATGGATACTGTTGTTCACTTTAAATTTCCTGTAAATACATACTCACAATCCAGTTTCTTATAAAAATTATTCAACGGATTGAACAAAGTGTTGGCGCCTCATCTACATGTAGTCAAGCTGCTCCCCCCCCCCCCCCTTCTTTTCAACGGAAGGAACAATCATAAGAAATACTTTCACTGTCTCAAAATATTAAAATACTTTTAAAAATAAAAAATTTCATTAATTATATTTTTTTAATATTATCCTTTTATATATTCTCTTTCTTTATTATTCTTTTATCAATGAAGTATTAGATAAATGATATTTTTAAAGTTTATATTTTTATTTTAAAAAGTAAAATATAAAGTGTATTTAATGTGTTTTATTGGTATGTAAAATTTTATTAAAAGTGTCTTATAATTTAAACAGAGGAAGTAATAAGTTCTTTGAGAAGACATTAAGAGAAATTTTTAAGAAGACTAGTACACTATGTCATTAATGGTTCATTAACAAAAAATATGATATTCAAAGTGCATTAAATATAACTTAATTTTGACATTAATGATTGTATAGAAGAAAAGATAAAAGAATTAAATAGACATTTATTATAAAATTAAATCATTTAAAAGAATGACACATAATATTTATTGAATGTATTGGTATAGTTTTATTAGGACAAATCATGAATAATGTGGTACACTAAATCTATCTAAAAATTTTTCATTAGGTTAAACTGCATTCATTCAATTAGCAAGTTAGAAGGAGATGACGTGTAGTCCTGACAAAAATCAACTACAGGGCTTGGAAAGTAAATCCAGCATTTTCCGGTTTTTCTCGTGGGTGATGTTGGAAGCAACCCCACCATTAACAAATTACCAATTCCAATTTAATTCTCACTCTAGCTTTGATAGAAAAGAGATTTAATTGGTGGTGCACATTTCATTAATGCAAGCTTTAGTGGATTCCTCTCATTATAATTGGAGTTGATCATGTTGCCTTTCACAGTCTCAGAGAAAACATTGGTAAGTTGTGACGTGCTTACACATGGAAAGGCATGCAAATAGAACAAAAGTAGATTTTTATTCATATATTTTTGTTTTTAATGGTCTTTCATAGGAAGGGATTATATATATGTGTGTGCCTGACAAATATATTCTATTATTTTAATCAAATTAATTATGACATATAGAGACTAACGAATACCTTTTTCGAAATAATTAATTAGCATTTTGTTGTCGAGTTACGAAATCATAAATTGTTAACTAGTGTGTGTAGGAAATTTTCTTATGAACTAATTAATCATGTTGTGGCATTATATTATGACGGACAGAGCAAGTAATTATTAGATCAAAAGGGGTCCATGTAGTACTTTACTTGGTATGTTGTGTCCAAGTTGCAAACAACATTGGCATTAAATAAATAAAGGAGGAACTATGACACGTGAATCCATGTGAACATGGGTCCTACTGGCTGCGATGTGCCTCTCTAGGATCCCTTCAAGGTTATATATAGAACATCCTTTTAACTACGGGTTGATCAAATTATATGAGCTCATAAACAATCAATCAATCAATGAATTAATAATTAATTAAAGCACTGCTGGTTATTATAACTTTAATATCGACTTTGGACATCCTTGCTCTCGCAAAGAAAATTTGACTGACACGACTGATCTTGCTTTCCAGTAAAGAAGCAAATTAGCAAGTGCTAACCACATGAACTTTTGGATATGGCTAATGATGAGCTTTATCATGTGAAAACCATTTTATTAGATTTTAAACTATAATTTACTCTGCAAAAAAATTATCCCTGCCCATATATATTTAGACTGGGATGATTTGGTCTTGGAACTTTACCACGGCACTTTATCAGCGAGATCCATTGACATTAAAATCAAGTTTTGTAGTCATCCATTGGAATGCTGTGATTTAAAAGCATCTCTTTCCATGATTTAACTACTTGCCTACTTTTCCACACTTATATATACTCCTTCCAATCTATTTATAAATTCAAGTACAACATGATTGGAATAAAAAAAATATTAAAATTTATTTATTTTATTTAAAATTTAATAAGTTTTTAACTTTATCCTAATTCAGCATATATACGTTTAATAACTATAAACTTTCTCTTACCAATATTTAGAAAGATAAAATTAAAAACGTGTGATAAAAGTTTGTTAAGAAATCAATGACTTGTAAATTGGACAAAAATATTTCTTTTCCTACTTATAAAAAGATCCGAAGGAGTACATATAACATCTTAAGTTTTTCATAAGTAATTATCGGCATTTTCAAGGGTAAATTGATCAATTTAGATAAATATTGATTAATGAGATTTATGAGAGACTAATATAATTTTTGAATCCTTGGATAACCTTAGAAGACGGCTAGGGCAATGTTTAAATGGGCCATGGCATGAAAAAGAGTTTAAATTTTGGTGGACTTTTTGTGTCATGTGCCATAGTACAAATGCAAATGCACTTATTAGATGCAAAAATAGCTTGAAAACAGAAGAAAGAAAAAGAGATAATAAGAGAGCGACGGAGAAGAGAGTGTTTTCTACTAGGGCATGATCCGTAAAGCCACGCTAGGACCATTTAGAACTTGAATCACTATTGGGTAAGTTTCACATTCCCTTTCTTTCCTCATTTATGTAAAATTTCTGATTTAAGTGGTAGTTTGGGGTTTGATCTCAGTTCCTTAGGTTTAAACCGAACCTATTAGTTTATTTAAGGTCTTGAAGAGTTAAATCAAGCTTCTAACCATAAGTTTATGAGTTTTATGATGATTAAAAATTTTTTGTTGAGGGTTTGGATGAACCCTAAGTATAATCTAGAGGTTTTAAGACAATATGAAAAATTGGCTAGTGATTTTAGTGCATTGGGATGTTTAATAGGATGGTTAGAGTGTTTGAAAATAGTTGGTATTGTTAGAAATGAATTTGAGTGTTATGAGTACTTAGAACCTAAAAATTTAGGGTTTATCTGGAGTGATAATTGATGATTGTTAGTTGATTGTGTAGATTGAGTGTTGCTTGTGCTATCTCGTGCATATAGAACGTGTGGAACTAACGTTGAGCCACAGTAACTTTTTTTGTGTGACAAAGAGTTGAGGCAATGGAATAATTTATATTGTTTAATTATATTGCTTAACTGTCTGCGAGTAGATATGTTAAATTTATTACTTAGAATTTGATAACCTTGCATATTGCGAAATGTGGTTTTTGTGCATGAAAAACTATTTGCGAATGATGAGAATGATGAAAGTTTACATGGACTAGTTGAGAAATTTAAAATTTATATGTTAAATATGATAAGTGTGAGTATGATCATGTTAGGGGGTGAGAGTTCACCTATAAGAATGAGTAGTAAAAGTTCATATGACATGTATCTTCTTAGTGTCTAGTGAGGCACACTGTTGGAGATTTTCTCCTTAGTATCCACGCAGGATATGGCATTGGAAAATGACGCTCCTTAGCATCAATGATGCGGTATTGGAGTAATAACATCCCAATTTATGTGCGATAGAGGGAGATCATAGTTTAAAAGTGGGACATGACGCCTATGGTTGGGTGATCTTACCATTAAAGGTAAGCTCAGACTATTGTGAATGTGCACTTGGTCTAAAAGCCTATGGTTTCAGTTGGGGTGATATGAAGGCTCGGATGGTAAAATGATCATGCTATTGATAAATGACTTGTATTCATGGAAAGGAATATGTTGTGATATGCTAAAAGTATATTTTAGAGTGTTATAGCTTTACTCTCTTATGGTTGTGCATGTTAATTAATAATAACAAATTATTTTGTTACTGAGAGATGTTTATCTCAGCCCGTGGTTATATTTTATAAGTGAGGTCTCTGGTAGAGGCAAGGGAAGGAAGGGACAATTGAAGAGTGAAGAGCATTGTAGTATAGCTCTTCTCTTTTCTCTTTTAGGTTTGTAATGAATATTGTTAATATATAATGCCAACTTAAAAACATGATATTATTTTGGGATATCACTTGTATGATTTTTGTGATAAGTCTGCGTATCTTGTCTAAGATTGGTGTTGTGTGTACTTGGCTAAGTTACAATTACAAGTGATATAATTGAAGTGATTTATGTGCCAAAATAACGAAGTTAATATGTGTGTTAAATTTTATCCACCCTTTTGTGCTTTTGTCAAATGAAAATTTAGTGGTCATTTTGAATGTGATTACTTATTGGTGTGATATAAACGATCTATTATGTTGTGTATGGTCCATTTAAAGTGATTAAAGTGTCTCTAGGGCTGCTGGTATTTGATATTGTGAGTTGGACACCTTTGTATGTGTTTTAAGGTGAAAATAAATCATTTTAGGTTCGAGTATTTATCTTTTAATAGATGATTATTTGAGTATGAGATCGATACCATTAGTTAGAGGGCTAGAAGAGCTTCGTGCGGATACTTGAACCTCTCAAATCATACGTCAGATGGTGAAACGATACTCTTCAAAAGTTTAGAGAGCTATCGTGATAGTTGGTGCGCGCTGCAGTGCAAGTAGCCTTTAAGGGACTTGTCTCTCTATGCCGTTCGTCATGGTGGGCATGGCTTGTGCTGTGGCAAACGGGCTAGATTTTTAAAAAATGGCTTGTTTTAGCCTGATTTGATATGGTTTGTTTTCATTTTTCGTATTTATAATTAATTAATTTTTAATCATAGTTTGAGCTCAAACAACATTTTAAAAAGAATTTCTTGAAATTCCATTATTTTAACTAATTATCTTTTAAACACTTTAGTTGTGATAACTTTTATTTAGATTTTATTTAATCTTAGTTATCACAACAGCGTGTAAGAGTATTATTCTGATAATGTCAAGGCAGACTTTACAGTACATCTTAGCTACAATTAAAAAGATGTGAGTATTAGAACATGATTAGTTTATGATTTATAATTAGGCAAATTTGTGTGTAGAATATTCTTCTATTGTACATGGCATTATTTCATTTGTTTTGTTGTAACGACTTGCTCAGGTCTTATACTATATGTGAATCATTAGAGAATACGACAAGAGATATTGCTCTGGCCTTATTCATTTCTTTTGCCTCATTATCTTTCTTCGTATTAGAGTTGTAATGATATACTTCCAAACCAAGAAATAATGAATAGGTCCTAAATCCTTCAAAGAAAATAAGCAATTCAACTTACGCACAAAACTCTTCAGATAAGTAGAGTTATTGCTTGTAATCAAAATATCATCCACATATATTAAAATAAACATAGTTAAGTGAGCAGACTGAAGAAGAAATGGAGATGTATCATTTTAGCATTTATAAAACCCCACTAAAGCAAAATAAGTCATAACCGATCAAACCAAGCATGAGGTGCTTGTTTCAGACCACATAAAGCTTTAATTAACTTACACACATGATTTGGTTGCTTAAGATCAACAAAGCCTTTTGATTGCTGCATATATATGTCTTCTTGAAGAAAACTATTCAGCAAAGCATTGTTTATATCTAGCTGTCGCATCTCCCAATTGAAAGTTACAACAATTGTAAGAACAAGTCAAACTGTAATGGTCTTAATCATCAGACTGAAACTCTCATTATAATCCACACCTGGTGCTTGTTGAAACCCTTTGTTGTAAAGATCAATCAGCATTAAACTTGATCTTAAACATCTATCAACAATCAACGACTTTTTGAGAACTATTATAAAGCACTAAACTCTAGGTATGATTCTTTTAAAGTGCTTTAAATTCATTGGACATTGCTTATTGCTATAACGCTGATTAAAGAGCCTCTTGTGTAGAATTAGGTTTTACAACATCTGATAATGAGGTGGAGTCTTCTGAATGTAAAAGTCCCACAAAAGGATATTTAGGCTGAAAAATTCCAATTTTGGCCTATATGATCATAGGATGCAGATTAGATTGATCCATTGAAGAAGGAATAAAGACAGCATTCTGATTTGGACTTGAAAAATCATGAGAAGTTGGACTATTAGTACAATCAACTAGACTGCTAAAGTCTTGAACATGCATGAAGCTGTGATTGTCTAATAAACTTGGATTAGACGAGACAATACGAGCTGAACCTTATGGTGAATTATGATATGATTACTCAAAATGAACTGGATTATCACCACTGCATGAAGATAATGATGAAATTGATATAGGCATAGCTAAAACTTCATCTAACCTATGTGAAAATGAATCTGGAGATGTTATTATCAAAGGAATTGAGACATCATCAGCAAAAGAAAATCTTCTATTAAGAAAGCCTGTGGCAAAAGGAAACACAGAATGATCTAAGATGACATGTCATGAAATATAAATACGACTAGTCGAACTGAGACACTTGTAACCCTTTTGTTGAGAAGTATAGCCAATTAACATACATTTTTTACTGTGAAATTGAAATTTATGCTCATTATAAGGTTTCAAACAAGGATAGCATGAACATCTAAATGGCTGAATTGTACTATAAATTGGCTCTGTTTGGAACAACTGAAACATAAGAGAAATATCTTTAAGCACAGGTGTCAGTAACCTGTTTGTTAAGTAGACACCAACTTGGAAAGCGTTACCCAATAAGTAAAAGGCACATGAGCCTGTGCTAATAATGTTAGACCCATTTCTATAAGGTGATGATGTTTTCATTCAGCTCGACCATTTTGTTGTGAAGTATACGGACACGTGGAATGCATATATATATGCCATGAGAATTTGTAATAGGAATAAATGGTTTGTATTCTGCTCTACCATCACATTGAATACTTTTTATTTTAGTTCCAATTTGATTTTCTATTAAGGCACGAAAAATGATTATAGGCATTAACATCTTCTTTGTGTTTTAAGGGAAAAACCACGTATACTGACTATAATCATCGACAAAATTAATATAGAAATGATGCTCATGAATGGATTAAACTGGTGAAGGATCCTACAAGTCAGTGTGTATAAGCTCAAGAGGAGAAGAAGCATGAGACGATGATAAAGAGAAAGGCAACAATTTGGATTTACCATATTGATAAGCTTCGCAAACATGTTTATCATCACTACTAACTTTAACATTATATTTATTCAAAATTTGCTTTAAAATCTTATCACTAGGATGTCCAAGCTTGTAATGTTGGTCAAGGTACTCAGAAAAGTTTACTTTAGGTTGAAAAAACATGGTGAGCTTGAGGCTACATCATCTCATTTTCTAATGGATACATTCCCTGTTGAGGAGGTCCCCACATAAGCACCTGCTTGGTAACCTTGTCCTTCACTACACAACCTTGATTAGAAAACTTAACAATGACACAGTTATCATCAATAAGACAAGAAAAACTCATCAAATTTTTCTTTGTTGAAGGTACAAGAAGAACATCATTAAGCTGAACATTAGAATTAGAGCAGGGTAAAGACTTAAAACTTGAACCACTAATCCTTATACGTTCACCAGTACAAGTAAATAAATGTGTATTACCTATAAAAGTAACACGATCAAGATGAGCTAAATCCACAGTCACATGATAGTTTGCACCACTATTGAGATACCATGCAGAATCATGAATAGTAGTTGGTGAGGCCATAATAAGCTTGAGGTATGAAACCATAAGATGGTGGCTAAAAAAAATGATCAAACCTATGATAATAGTTTGCAACAATATGACCATGATGATAACACAAATCACAATATGGATGATTGCCCTTATGTGATAGCTGTTCTCAACCTCGTGATCCTTTGTTTGCCTGAGTATTAAGCTATATTTACACTTGGTTGGAGAGACAAAGAAGTGAAATGAATTAAGCTACTCCATTCGACTCTCAAACGCTAGAAATGACCAATCATATTATTTTGGTTTTACCTACCAACGTGGTGCCACATCACCCCTCCATGTGGTGTTATGTCACCCTCTATGTAGAGCCCCCACCTCACACCACTTGTCATCATATCACCAATTTTTATTTTCATTTCACAAGTTACCTCCTTTAAGGTTTAAATCTATAACTTTCTCCTTTTGTGCCCCACCATTTTGCCACTGAGCTGGAATGAACCTATAGTCTATTATTACATAATTAAATATGTGTGTGTGTGTATTTTTAAACTATAAAAATACACATATATCTTAAATATTATAAAATACTATTACTATCATTAAATACTTCATAATTCTTTTAATTTATTAAAATTACAAATTATATTATTTATTTTGTTTAAAGTAAACTATAAGTATAGTTGATACAATATTATTTGTATTATTTATTTTAATTTTTTACTTCTTGATGTTATTATATTATTTATTTTAATATTCATATTTATAATTATAATATAAAAATATCTAAGAATAAATAGTAAAAGTATAGATGATTATACATTAGTTCATAATTATTTATTTTTTCTAGCTAGTTTTATTTAGAATTTTATTTTTTACTTTTAATTAACAATAACTTTTAAGTAGTGTAATTGGATTGTTTTTACATTACATTTTTATTTTTTTATTTTTTTTCATTTTTAAATTATAATTTTATAAGAAAATTATACACCATATTTTCTAATTTTTTATATTTATGTCACAAGATAACATCAAACAAAAAAAATTATATAGCATCACATATATAAATATATTTCATATATTGTAAAATTTAAAAGTAGAATTTTAGAACATCTCATTTTTCTTCTTTTTATCTTTATCTTTTTTATCATTAGCCATCAAATTGGAAACATCTAAACATGCATCAAGCTTTAAAGTTACTAGTATTAAATATAGAATTTTAATTAAAAAAATTAAATTAGATAAAATATCATTCTATGAATAAATGTAACTATCACATGTCTAATTATTATAAACAAGTAGTATTATTATTTAAAATATTAATTTAATCATAAAATATTTAAAAATAGAGACTCACTATCACATTATATGCATTCTAAATTAAAATATCAAACATTAAATTTTTGAATGAGTTTATCACTTCACATAGAAGTGTGCATTAGTCAATTCAATTAGATTTGGTGTTAATTGACTAAAACTAATTAATCAAACTGGCTTAAATAGTTGGATTGAATCAAATCAAATATTACTTGATAAGAAAAATGATGTAAAATAATATGGTTTGGTTTAATTCTTTACTCTGGCTCATTAGCATCAAATAATACCTTAAACTTATCTTAAAATAATTTCATTATTTTAAAGCTACAATTAACCATAAAATATATTAAATAAAAACTCATTATATTATTTTATATATTCATTACAAAATTACAATAATACAACAAAATTAGTGTCTTAAAAAGTTAAATATTATATTAAAAAAATAAAATTATGATAATAATACAAAATCAAGCTTTCAATGGCGACTTTGAATGTCACGATGACTCCAAAAAGTTACCATTGATTATCAATTTTTAGTGATAACTTCTATATTATTGTTGAAACTTATAACATATTTATTGTAACATAGGTTTTTAAGAAGTTATAACATATTTTAAAATATATTGATAATCAACAGCAACTCTAAAAAGTCACCACTGAAAGTCTCATTTTCTACAGTGACTCTAAAAAGTCACCGCTAATTGTCAACGTTTAACGGCGACTTATATATTACCGTTGAAACTTAAACCTTTGGTGATGACATGCACTTGTCACCACAAAAAATCAAACTTTTAACGGCAACTTCAATTATCACTACTAATTGTTTATTTTCAATGATGACTTCATAGAGTGGCCTCGCCACTAAAAGTTATTATTATTATTTTTTTTAGTAGTTGTAATGGCTTGTGTCAAGTCTTATATTATATATGAATCATTAGACAATACGCCAGGACATATTGCTCTAGCCTTGTTCATTCCTTTTGTCTCATTATCTTTCTTGAGTCCTTTACATTAAGCAATACTATTAATCATGACTTATGAAGTGTACAAGTTGTTAGATGTTGTGTGTGTATACAGATTATTCTTCAATCCTGTTGAAATGTGAAAAAAAAAGTGAAATGAATAATTAAATCTAATTACATGGAAGCCAGTAAGATAGATAAAGAATGATTAAAAGAATAAAAAAATTGTTGGTCATGTTTCGTCCCTTTCGAATAATTAATATTATACATTGCAGTCCTATTCAAAATTTTCATACCCATCTTTCTTACTTTACTGCCTCACCACATTCAAAATTTACAACTACACTTTCCGTCTTTGTGCCATTGACCTCATTTCTTCATAAACGTCCATTGCTATTACAAATGGTTCCTACCGCAAAGATGGAAAATAACTCCCACAAAAAGTAAGGGATTTTTTTTTTTTTTCGGGAGGCACATAAGAGATGGTGTGCAAAGAGGGGGTCAAAACATATATGGCAAGTATTTTCTATCATTGGTAAATAAAAAAGCATTTCTACAGAGGAAATGAGAAATGCACATATATAGAAAAAAGATGAAAATTATTTCTTACTTCTTTTCTAAAAAGCATTTTTCTATCTAGTATCTACCAAATATATTACGTAACTTTTGGTTTGGATGAGAAGAAAACTAAAGAAAAAGAAATACTGGGAGAGAAAACTCTCAAAAAAGGTTAAATAAAAAAACATTACTACTTTGAAACGTTTTCCTCCCTAATATTTTCTCCCCCTTATTTCCCTTCCATTTTCTCCTATATCCAAACTTGATACTATCTTAAACTTTACATACCATTGATTACATTCTAGACTCAACCATTATATTAAAATAGGTTAAGCTACTTGGATAAGATGTAGTATATACCACAAGTCTACCTCTTGTAGTCCTTTTTTTTTTTGCATTTATTTTAGACATGGGACTTCTTATTACATACTCTACTCATTTGCACGTACTTTTAAAGACGTGACCTGGTGAACTGACACATTTAAATTATGTACATGATGTAAAAGGTGCAAAACTCCACAGGGTAGTGACAAAACATGTATGAGTCGGATACAAAGATTCTCCATTAAAAAGGTCTCTTGGACAAATTAATAGCTTAAAGGAGGAAAGACAAAATCCTTTATCAAGTTTTCTTGTCTTCAAAGATTAGGAGGTGAAATTAAAGTAGTGGATAGGGTGAATTGAATAACTCAACTTCATTTAATAATTATAATCCCCCTTTGTCACCTCTTTTTTTTTTGGCTATTTGTTTAGCGAATTACCCATTCATTATGTCGCATCTATTAAATACTATGTAACAATATTGTTCTTTTATTCATTTTTCTTAATTTAAATAATCCCAATACTTTATGATGTAGTATATCACAATATTATACTTCATCCATTTTAAAATATAAGTCTTGTAAAGTTTTTTACATGCGTATACTACGAAATAAAATTAATACATTAAAATATTGATCTCGTCGGTAAATTTACTCTTAATTTAATGCATTTGAAACATTTTCACTTACCCATATGAATAAGGATATAATAGAAAAAATATTAGTAAATGTTGCTTTAAACTTCTAAAGAGACATATAAAATAAAATAAAAATTTTCTGAAAAAAAAGACTTATATCATGAAACGGAGGGAGTATTTAAATCATGAGTTTAATGAATCATTTGTTGTTCAACTGTATTTTAAGTAGAGTAAATATGCCTTTTTAAAGTCATCATGGAATAAATATTAAAATATCTCATTGTATAATATACAAATCATTCTGCATAGCATCATGGGACGACAACTAATTGCGAAAAACAACGGTGGGTTATGTGTGGAGAAACTAGGAAATACATGGATCCATTGTCGCTTCTTTTCTATCCAATTACAACACAATAGTAATATTATTAAAAAGACGTGCTAGCAAAAGTTACTAACGATTTCTCGTTATCTATATGGTCGGGCTTGGAACTAAAAAAAAAAAACTTTTTTTTTTTTAGCAAAGACGTCGCTTCATTCACAACTCGATCCTTGTACTAGTATTATGGTCATATCTAATTAAGAAAGAAAACTAACTCACAGCTAGTTGTAGGTTATTAAATTCTTTATGCGCTGACCAATTGTAAAATGATTACTTTCACCTCCCCTTTAGTTTCAAATTAATTTAATAAAGATTAGTTGAACACAAACCATCGGCTTTGTCCCGCCGGAACAGTGAGGCTCCCTGTTTCTTAGATTAAGAATTTGAGGACCAACCTTTTTTCATATGGTCATGTCTTCAGCAAAATCAAAATATTATGCGGTTCTATCAGCAAAAGGTGATAGGTAGAATGTTTGAATTGGAATATTGCCACGGTAAATGTGCTTCAGCTTAATTAATAGTTAATATTAGAGTCAAGCATTTTCAAAATTGCCAGATTTTCTTTCAAATTTCAATTGGAGATTAAAAAAAGGGTTTGTTAAAACTACTCAAAATAAAGTATGTACAAATAGTCCAGTGAAGGTTAATCAAATAAGTAAAAGCATCAATTAATTTTATATTTTCTAGTAAGGATGTGGATGCAAATTCCGTTCTCAATATGAAATTTCATCTGTGAATAAATTTTAAGTAATTTTTTTTAGAAGAATTAAAATGTATGAACAAGGCTAAGAGCAAAATAACATTTATCTAGGCAATGTGAAAATTAATAAAATAATAAGCCTATCATAGGAAATAAAAAAGATAGCTATAGTTAATAACTACTCCTCTTCATGTCATTATTGGTTTAAGTAAATGTAACAAATTAATTGGATTAAAAAAATACTTAACCTCCCATATCAAACTTTAAAGTAGAATAACCACATATATTAAGATTTGTCGTTAGATCACAGAACCCAATATGGGTCACAAATCAAGGGTCAATATATATTAATAATGTTTCTCTATAGCCCCAAAGTATCAATCATCGATCCCATGTTTCCACTTGATCTTCTAATAAAGTGACGGCCCTTAATGGAGTCAGAGAGATAAGGAGGGGAGGGCAACATCGACCAAAATCGATATTAATATTAAAAGGGGCGCTGCTAAAATAATTGGAACCATAATTTAATCGAAAATGCTGGACTTTGCACGAGGGACATACAGCCAAGGGCTTATCACTGAGTGTCTCTCGCCAGCACTGCCTGTGGAAGCACCCAATGCTTTCAATTGAATCAGACATAGAAAACTAAAAATAATGTTTGGGAGGAAGAGAGAGTCAGTCCAGCTAGCAGTGCTGTGCAGAAACCTTAAGTGCACACATGTAGGCATGGACAGAGAAATCCACCATTCTGCCAAAGTAAGCTTTTTAGGATCACGTCTTCGTGTGAGACTCATTTTGAGCCCTACAACACGTGGGTGGGGGGTGTCAAAGTGTCTGCAATTTTATCTCATCGAAATACAGAAGAGAGAGAGGAACTGCTCCTCCAAACGCGTCAGACAGCTTCGACTACAACAAACAAGAAAGTATGTAAAATGCCCTCATCAGCAGAGTCACGCACACACACGCACATATGTATATTTTACTTCAATTTGTGCTGTGCTCATGAGGTGATCGGCATCTATGCGACAAAGAATGTCTCAAAAATTCAAAAATGAAAAGTAGTGATCGCCTTTTTTTCTGATCGGATTCATCACAAATGCATACATTCATGAACCCCATGATCGCAATTCCTATTTCCTTATGTGCTGTGAGTGTTGTCTGAACAAGTTCATATATCATAATGTCTTGATTTATTGGTTCATCCAAAACATATAAGGGAAAAACATTAATATGGATCACCATTTTCTTGCTTTATTTTGAACTCACAGCCTGTAAATGACGCTGAAAAATCATAGCCATGGATTTTGAATAGCAGTGATGTGATCTAAAATTCTAAATGCAGGTGCATGAATCCTATCTGGTACATTTAAGGAGGTGGCCTGGAGCGGATAAAAGATGTTTCTTTATTGAATATAATAAATTTCCCATTTCTAATACTGGGAAATGTCGGCCCTATATCACGTACAAACCCTAGCAATGCTGATGATGCCTCTGGTTTCTGGCAGAACAAGGTCATTGAAGCAATATATATGCAGGCAAAATAGCTCTGAGAGTTTACAATGAGCTGCAAGACCCAGAATTTCTGTGCCACAAGATGCTTCCTTCATCAGCTTCAACTTCATCACATATTCTAAGTCTAATCAATGATCCCGTTGATCATTTCAAGAAATAAACTAAAGTCATCACCGTCAAGGGCATGTATAGAAAATAAAACAACAAAAATCATAATAAAATAATTGGAAGTAAAAATAAAGATGCATGCAACCATGAGAATCCTAAAGGACGAAAAAAAAAATGGCAGATGATATGAAGAAGCTAGGATTGTAAATGATTCGTATTAAATAATTCAGAAACCTATCAAAAGATGCCGATGATCATCTTTTTTTATTTTATTCCGATCCAAACGCAGAGTAACAAAAGAGAAAAGGAAGCCAAGTTCATAGCAATAGCCATCATATCATATACATTCATAAGCAAGCATTCTACCTCATCCATCTTCACAGTTCACACCTATTTCAGTACTCTAAACACTGTAAATTTCTTTCCCACTTTTCTCTATCTTCCAAAACACCAGCAACTTCTGGCCTAAACACCAAGCCCTTTTCTATCAGTAAGGTGGCCTTCCGTGAGCCCAAGCAAAAGCTTCGTGCCCCACCTGTCCTCCGCCGTTGGGCATCAGATTCGGCGGCAGATTGTACAGAGGCAG
Source organism: Prosopis cineraria (assembly GCF_029017545.1). Lineage (NCBI taxonomy): Eukaryota > Viridiplantae > Streptophyta > Magnoliopsida > Fabales > Fabaceae > Prosopis > Prosopis cineraria. Next base: position 4,313 of record NW_026557274.1, on the reverse strand, counting down.
AGACGACGGATCCGGGAGTCCGGCCGGCAGTGACTGGCCTCCGCTGCTACCAATTCCCCGTGGTGATCCTCCTCCTCCTCCTCCTTGTGCAGCGGCACTGGCTCCCTCATCTTCATCATCAAGTGGTAGTCTTTCGTAAGTGGCATTAGCAAACGTTGCAGCAATGACCATCACTGGTCCAGCCGCTACTAGAGACCCGACGACACTTCCTCCGACAACCTGTCCTTGTCCTCCTGCGAGATACACTGTGAGCCCCGTCGCTCCGGGAGGGGCAGGTCCAGGCAAGAACGCACCTGTTAGGGATAGAATTTCAAACCTGCCATGGAGGGCCACAACAGCTCCAGGGGCAGCGGGTTGTCGGAGAGTGACGTTGGCGACGGAGCCGCTTCCACTGAGCACGCAAACACCACGCTGACGCCTCCGTGCGAATTGGGCCACACTCTCCGCCACGTCGGCTCCTCCTGCAACCTCCATCACGTGGCTTCTTAGGGCGTTGGGGCTATCTCGGGTGACGAAGATGGGTGGCTTGGGTTTGTTTTTTGATCCCGGAGGTCGGCCCCTGGGCCTGCGGGTTCCGACGTCGACTGCACCTTCCTTGGGCTCGTCTCCGTTGTCTCTTTCTTCGTCTTCTTCTCGGTTGCCGCTCCTGCCGCTGCTATCGTTAATGGAAAGATCGGTGTGGCGCTTGTTGAGGGTGGGCGAGTTGGTTGCCGGTTCTACTCCCGGCAACCCCACCTGACCGGTCCACCAAGGATTAGCCAGACTTGCTTCTCTAGAAGCTCCCAAGTTCAGAAAACGAGATATGACTCTCGTGAGATAAAAGGCAAAATTAGTGCTTGAGCTCTGTAGCCAGGTGGTTTTCTGTCTTACTTGTTTCAGAATTTAGGTAAGGGAAAGAGATTGTGAAACCCAGAGTTGATGTTTGACCCAATAGGGCTTGCTCTTCTGTGACTTTCTGACCTAATTCTGAAGTTCTGGGTGTCTCTCTGAGGGAAGACGGGAAGAGATAGAGATACGGAATTGTAGGAAGAAGAGAATCAGATTCATCAACTGATAAGCTTGTATGACCAAATTAAAGAGCTTGCTGTTTCATCAAACAGAAAAGAGAGAGATTAAGATCATCGGACGATCAGCAAGTGATATCTCGTCCTTCTTTAGTTGTGAATTCTCTCTTTTGGACTGCTCAGCAACAGGTGATCTCACGAACATGGAACAGATGCGAAACCCTTCAAAGAATCAAGCACAAAGAGAAATAAGAAAGCAGAAAGAGGAAGAGTGTAAAGGGAGGGAGGGTGGGAGAGGGAGAGGGAGAGGAGAGAAGTTAAAGCATATATGATAATGGATCAAAGTTGGTAGCAATTAGCGAATAGAATAGAGAAATAGAAGAAAAAAGGGAAACTATTTGGAGAAAAACTGCGGAGAAATGCTTCACTTGATTTCTGGGGAAACCTCTGTTGTGATACGGGAAGCTAACAATTACATATTGTTATGTCATACTTTTTTTTTTTTTTTTTTTTAGCGTTTGGTCGCAGGTATTATAATAGGAACAAGAAGCTCTGCTTTTAGGGAAGGCCTTGACATTAGGGTTTGGCATGTGGGGTCGCGTGCGCGTGGCCAGGTGGGGAGCACGTCGTTTTTGGTAGTGGGGCCCATTTATCAACGTACGCATACCATTTTGTAGAGTGAGACGCAGCTTCAATCACCTACAGGCTCCAGCTGCAAGCCTGCAACCTTATGTCCTTGTCGGACCATCTAATACAGAGCCTATCACCGTATTCTCTTTCTCTCTCTCTGTTTTTTTTCTTTTACCAGAACCTATCACCATATTCACTCTGCTATATATTAACCTTGTTTTTTAAATGACACTCGGGATCTCTCGATTAAACTAATATTCTTCCGCAAATCATCATGTCTTTTACCCGATAAAATATTATCATTACTTCTTGCAAAATTGTAAATAGTATAAAAAAATTCTCTTCCCCCTCCCTCTCTCCCACGCTCTCTGATTTTGTGAGAAAATATGTAAGTGTCCTTGTATCATATTCCCTTCAACCCCATATATAAGTCACTCAATAAGAAATTCATGTTTCTTTTTTAAGTATTCACTACTAAAAAAATTGATTTAACAAGGGATGAATTCATTATTAAATGACATATATCATTTGCTAAATGAAATTTGGTGAGGGATTCTGTCCCCTACTAATTTCATTACAAAAAACAACATTATTAAATATAACAACGGAATACATTTTTTCACTAAATTAGCAAAGGATTATATCTCTTGCTAAATAATTTCTCATTAAATATATCTTAAAATGATCACCCAATGCCGCATAACCGGTGCCTTGTCACTTGTCACATGAGGTCAACTCATGACATGTCACCTATACAACAACTCATATTATGTTTGAACCCTTGATCTCATAATTTATCCAAGTCTCATATTATCCTTTATTTGCTAGTTGAACTAGAATACATTTATAGTTATTATATAATAGATTAAATATATATTATTTAACTACATAGAGATATCAAATAATATATTATAAAAATATATATATGTATATTTTATTTTATTTTTAATTAATAATATGTTAAAAATACTTATATTTGTAATGAAAATGAACTTAAAATAAAGAAAAATCTAAATATTAAATAATTTTATTTTGAATATTTTAGTAAATTTTTAAATTTGATTTTTATTTTTAAATAAAAAATAATTAAATATATAATTAATTAAAAGTTATTCCCAAAAGTTAATTTTTTTTTGTAATAATTAGCAAGGGACAAAATCTCTCACCAATTATCTAATTTTAGAGAGGGATGTCAATCTCTCACTATTTTTTTTACTAATTATCTTATTTTAGAGAGGGATTGATAGTTTCTCACTATTTTTCTCGCTAATTTTGAGTTTAGCTTTGAAATCAATATCCCTAACTAATTTGATATTTTAAAGAGGAATAGACAATTTCTCACTAAATTTTCTCTCCAATTCACATTGTTCTAGTAGTGATTTTGCATAAAAATGATGCATTTAATAATGTAAATTTGGACACTTTTTCTTTCTTCAAATAAATTAATAATTTAACTACCTCTCCTAATTAATTTTGATAAAATAGTTAGAAATAATTTATAAATAATTATATTTTATAAATTATTTTCAACATGTTTAAAAATTCAATAAATTTTTAGCTTTAAGTATACTTTATATTTATATTTAGTGAGGGTAAAAGGAAAAACTTATAATAAAAAATTAATGATATTATAGATAGGATGAAGGAGTAGTTCAAAATTTCTTTTTTACTTATATTCATATATATATATATATATATATATCTTTAGTAATTTAAATTTATTCAATGTAAGACTTGCTACGCACTCTTAATTCAGACTTAAGCTCAACATTTGAAGATTAAAATGTAATAGTATCTTCCAACCACTCGTCATGCTCGGTTAATTAGAAACGAAATTATGTTCGTAATTTTTTTTTTTGGGAACAACTAGGATGATTTCAATCCACTTGAAGTCGCGTGTAAAAAGTGATTAAAATGGGGATAAAACCTAAGCTTATTCGAGAATTCCCAGACGAGCGCGCAACACATATGGCTTTGGTTAGCTAATGCCGTTATCATTCAACGACTATATATAGTATATATATATATATGTAAAGACATGGTATGGAAAGTTTGATCCATTATACAAGTGTAACCATACATAGAATTGTTTGAGATTAATGCTGAATTTATCCTTTTGTGTATCGTGATTTGCTTGACTATATATATTATTTTTTCACAATAAAATAACTTTTGGATCATTATTATAAGGTTATAAGATAAATTGGCTCACTGGCCAAAATAAATACTGTAACCAGGAAATATGGACCAGATTTTTTGAAAAATTTAGTGAAGCCGGTTCATATTAATATACAATAAGTTTATCATTGATATATAATAGTAATATCATCAAAAATATAATAAATCAGCTATAATATAAAATATACTAAATATTATGCTATTTGCTTGGTTTAACTTTATAACATGGGCTATATTTGCAAAAATCTCTAAGTTATACATGCGTTAATGGTGATTAATTGCTCTTTAAAATATTTTGGTAAAATCCCTTCCATCAACCTAAAGCATTATTTAAATAATTTAGGCATCTCAAAGTATGACACACTAATTTATGATTGTTTAGTATTTTCCAGGTTGTCCATAAATTATAAGCATTAAATCTGCTTCGTTGTTCAGTATTATAAATTACTTTTAATCAAATTACACTTTCAATAAGTTAACTAATTATATTTAATTGAAATT
>NW_026557273.1:0-25575 GCF_029017545.1 Prosopis cineraria | reverse complement strand
ATTAATGTATATATATAGTTATATTTAATGTTATGAATCAGTCTTTCTGTAAATTTATAATTAATTTGGTTCTCTTGTTGAACATTTTTAAAAAAGTTCAGTCTTCATATACTGTTAAATTAGGGGATGAATGAGATAATTTAACTGTTAATTTTTAGTATCTGCATTCTTATTAACTTAGATTCAGTTATTATTCGAGGAGTGAAATTTAATTATAATTCCTCGCATCACATACACCATGATAAACAAACGTGGCTTATCGCTTGGAGAAGAATTTAATATTAGACAAGCTCTAATGGTAACTTTATTGTAAAACTAATAAGAAAAAACAAAAGGCAAGAAACAACATTAATTAGTGTTAGAGCTTGATTTAATCATTGCGAGTAGAATTTGAAGCAACCTTAGTCAAAATCGATCCATCAGTGAGAGGATAACACTCAAATATGTATAAGCATGTCTGGATGATGTCATATCCCCGTAAGAAAATTCGACATGGTTGAGTCACAGGGTCAGTCAAAGAGCGTATACTAGAACTTAAAGTTTCAAATGCTTTAGCACGAAATAGAAAGAAGAAAGGGATCAAAGACCCGCAGCATCTCTTATATATGCAAAGAAAGAAGAAAGGGAGGTCGGTTGGCCCCACCTTGATGAGACGCTTCGTGTAAAGTTCTCAGTCACTAGGTCTCATCACAATCCCCACATCTTTTTGCCTTGTTTCCCCATTAATGGTGAAAACTTCTCTCTGGGTTAATCAGATCTTCAAAGCATCAATTATCCATGTACTTACCTGATCCGGACCCCATCTCAGCATCAGACCCATTTCGGAACGAAGATTTACTTTACTAATCACTAGTTCCTTTTAGAACTGTCTATTTACTTTTGACCATAAAGTTGATATTCCATCACCAGATTTTGCCTTTCCCCTCAAAAAAAATGGTCAAAGAGTGTGAAGAGAAATGAAAAGAATAGTTCCATGGGTGCACCGTACGCACTTCACAGTTATTGTTATGGCATTTCATTTCATAGCTTTTCGGGTACACGGGAAAGGAGAGCCGGATCCGGTGTGCTTCAGACGCAGGCTTTATTGAACACGGCCTCTCACTATGAAGGGTTCAGTCGAAAAGGGGGAAATAGACAAGGGCATTCTGGTCAATATTTTATGTCATAACTCTCACCAACGTCACGGACACACAATATTAGGTCTGGGGAAAAAGAAAGAAGAAAGGAAAAAGGAAAGCCAAGCCGACAAGCACAATCGAATAATATCATTATCTTTTTCTTCGCCCATGAATCTCTCTCCCTGTCTCACCCCATAGCATGCCCCCCTGTGTGTCTGTCCCTTGGCTTCTTTCTTCCCTTCCAAGCTGCACCAAAAGGCTCAGCTACGACCCCAAATACCAAAAAGAGTAACCTTCTTTCACTGTACGTACGGATATTTCTCTGTTCATCATCAGTCTGTCACTAATAATCTCTATCACCACATACACATACTATATGATCCTCGTGCTTCCTTTAAAGCGAAGGCTTATTCTTTGTTGCTTTCGTATTGAAAAACTCTAAACTATGCTCACACACTGTGTCTCTGTTGTTGATGCATGCTATATTAATGCGAGAAGGCTGTACAACAGTGAACATGCTGCGTACATATCTAGGCATATATGAGGCATGCGTGTTGTGAACCTGTGAGCCATGGCAGCCCAGCATGTGCCTCCATTCACTAATTAATTGTAGGCATGGGCATTTAATTAGTTTATCAAATATATACAGTCTACTCCACAATAATATTTTTATACCTTGCTTCTTTTCAGCACGACTTTACGATCCTCACACACACACACACACACACACACACACACACACACACACACAACCATGCACCTTGCAACTTGTTTGGTTCATCTACAAAAAAAATTATATTCCTTTTTGGGGCCATATCGTGCTCGGAAATGATCATGGGACATTAATTTTGTACGCGTATATGCAGGCACATGCATTATATGTCTCCATTGAATTTCAATTTCATTGACTAATGCGTGAAGCTATTTTTGGCCGTCTACATGTGACCGAATGATGCTCGATATTCCCCACGTTATCAAGAAAAAACGGGAGATGTGTGAGAGGGTGGTTAATGGATCAAAGTATCAACGAGGATGGAAGTATATATATGAATTTATTAAGTGATGAGATAGACATGTGCTAATTATAACTCGAGATCTCTTTGGCGTTCTTTTTGATTGTTATATTCCTCAATATATGCCTGAGGAAGATGCTGTGATTGATGTAGATATAGTATATATAGATTATCCTCGATAAAAGATTACTGAACAGAAGCCGTACCTAATCCATACTATACATTAATTATTATTCAGGCATTTATACCATGTACGAGCTTTCAAGTTTCCAAATTCTGAATTCTAGAAGCTGCCTTGTTCAATTTTGGAAGAAGGTGACACTTTTTTCCCCCTATTCATGGAAGTTGTGAAGTTAACTAATACACTATAACTGGCCAAGCCTCAAGTATCCAAAAGAAGAAGGTGACGTCCAACAATTAGATTGCAGAAGAAAAGGAAAAAGAAGAAGATGATGGGGTAGGACCAACGAGGACGACGAAGAGGAAGCAGGTTCTAACCCAACCTCCTGCAAAAGCCTGCCCTCTCTGTTTCTCTCTTAATTCCTTCAACTTAACTGCTCTCTCTTTTCTCCTAACAATATTGTTAATGCTTGTTAGTATCTTCTCTCACAATTATTCACATTTCCCTTCCCCCCAACATAATCATTGCCCAAAAAATTGCCTGTTCCTAGCCTAATCTAACAACCTCCTCACTTATTATTAGCCAAACCCAACAATAATAAACCAGGAAAAAAAAACCACATAAAGTCCCCTCTCTCTCTCTCTCTCTCATATAAGCTGACGACTACTAAAGGGTAAAGAAGGGAAAGAATAGACCAACTTTATATTTAAAATATATAGAAACATTATCCTCTCAATGCGCTTAAACCTCTATAAATACCAGCTCTCACTCGGCTTCTCTGCACCCAGCAGGCTAGCTTGACACACTCGTTTCTAAGAGCAGCATCGTCATATAGAGACATTAGTATAAAGATAAAATGCATTATCAGACGGCGCCGTCGTGGGGGGGCTACGTGACGACGGTGGTGGTGGGAGACCCGCTGGAGAGGATAGAGAGAATGGCGTCGGAGAACGCGGTGGTGATATTCAGCGTAAGCACGTGCTGCATGTGCCACGCCATCAAGAGGCTTTTCTGCGGCATGGGAGTGAACCCCACGGTGTACGAGCTGGACGAGGACCCCAGAGGTAAGGAGCTCGAGAGGGCCTTGATGAGGCTTCTCGGCTGCTCCTCCGTCCTGCCGGTGGTCTTCATCGGAGGCAAGCTCGTCGGAACGATGGACAGAGTCATGGCCTGCCACATCAATGGCACTCTCGTCCCTCTCCTCAAGGAAGCCGGGGCTCTCTGGCTCTAGACGCTTCTTCTTCTTGTTCCTAACACAAACACACACTCGCTCTCTTTCTGAGCGCCACGAGTTATCGTCCCTTTTCCGATTCTCTTCTGTTTTGGTCATACTTGTCGCTACTACTGACTTCTCTATGAATCCTTCTGTTACTCCATTCCTAAGTTTTGATTTTTGTTTTTTATTTTTGGCTCGTCGGGGGTGATATTTGGTTTTGTGATGCTTTCTTTGATTTACCCTCCTTTCTCTGTAAAGAAGATAAGAGTAAAATGAAAAAATATATATGTTTTTTTACACTTCGGTTCCCAAACACTTTCCTACTACTCTTGATTTATCCTACTGTTCTTGCAAATGGCTGCATTGTCTCTGCTTTGGGTTCGTTCCTAATAATAGCTTAACTTCGCAGTGAAAGCCACAGACCGGTACGAGTCAAAATTTTTATTGCTCTATCCAATTTGCTTCCTTGTGACTTGCTGGAGCGGAATTAGGATTTAAGAATATAGGAGTCAAAATTAAAACACATATATACTATTCCCAATCTTCGCCACTTTGACTTGCTCCCTCCATCCTTATGAAGCACCAATACAAGTACCGCAATAAGGCATGACACACGGGCATGACAATTTTAAAAATTTTAGGATATGAATTTGATTATATAAATAATTAAATAATAAATATTTAGGATATAAAATTTGATTATATAAATAATTAAATATTAAATATTTAGATACACATATATTTTCAATACAATTTCCTGCAATTTTAATATGAGAAGCGCTAATAAAATTTAAAAAAAACAAATGAAATTATAAAAATTATCTTTTTCAAGATAAAAAGATCAATTTATATTCACATAAAAAGAAAGAAAAGAAAATAAGACAGAAGTTATCTAAAAACACGTGTGATTGTGAGCATGCCGCAGACCAATGAAAGAGGCAAATTTAAAACATGGGTCTGAGTGTGTAAATTCAGCGAAATATTATCCTAATCTGTCCATCGTAATAAATTTAGAACATGGTTGTAAGTATGTAACTCTATGAGCATGCCATTAACTAATGAAAGAAATAGAGGGAAGATGTAAGAGATCAAGAGAACGACGAAGGACGCAGGCAAGAAGTGGACGAAGTTGACAGCAGTTTCAAGGTGACTAGAGGAGACAAAGTCGACAAAGCAGATCAGCTGGCTGAGCAACGCAGGTTGACTAGCTCAGGCGGAGGCAATGTAATTGAAGAAGTATGACAGAGAAGGGTCAGATGACGAAGCAGGTCATCTGGTTTTTTTGTTTTGGGAATGAACTCAGACGAGTAGAAAATGCCGAACGCGAAGCAGGGTCCCAACTCTTGGAATTTCACCGTCAGAGACAGAGCGAAGCAGGCGATGAGGGATTTGGGAATGAACTTGACGAAGCAGGGCATCTCGTTTTGATAGAGAGAGAGAGAAAAAAAAAAAAGGAGCCAAAACGTCGCGTCCTGTGTCCAACCCCATATCCACCGGTACTTGCCCGCGTTAGAACGTATTGACAAAAAATAAAAACAGTCGACATGGCGCGCCCATGTTCGGGATGCACACCCCTGCTTCCTCGCTCCGTTCTCAGTTGATTTCCTAAATTATAGTAATTTTTCAAATTTATTTCAAATAATATCAATTAGTATCGTGATGATGATAAATAAAACATACAATTAATATCTCTTTTTTTTTTATTCAAGACTTATTTAAAAATACCACGACAGCCTTTTCTAAAAAATGCCTTGTACATGAAACGGAGGGAGCAATGGGACCACAAAGAAACGGCGGTGGATGTGAGCCGTAAGAACTAGGCTTTGTTCGGTGTATGAGAAAGGTTGCGTTTTTCCTTCTGAGAATTTTGCAATTTATAATTATAATATATTATAGTTATTATTAATAATAATTTTCCAACTGAGAATAAAGGGAATATGGGCTTATCTCTTGCGAGTTCTGAGCAACAAGAAAGAATATGGTCTGAGATTATAAGGGAGGTTGAAGCTGCTACTTCCCCCTCATATAAAAAACTTCCATATATTCAAAATGAAGCTAGCCAATAGAAGATATTTCTAACAAAGAAATCATATATTATAATAAATTATAAAAATAAATAAATCAATCGTCTATTAACAAAGAACCTCGCATAAGATACTCCCGAGAATTGATGCCTCCCTTTTTCAAGTGATCGTCGTATTTTAACATTAATTATCAGCTACGCTGTGGACTCCATCAACACCCCACCCCCAGAAAAAAAGGACTGAGTATTCTCGATATTCTTAAATAATAAACAACATATCTCATTACCAGTAAGCCAGGTCATCGAGTTTTTTTTTTTTCAATAAAAGCTATGGATTTTAAAAGCTTACCAAATTTTTTGAAAAATCTCAATTTTTTTAAAAATATTAATTGCAAATTATTTATCATCAAAATTCAACAAATATTGAATCCTCCTAATTTTGAGATTTAGGCTAATCACTTGTCAACACTCAATATGTACTTTCGAAACATGACAAGCCTCATAATTTTTAAAGCACTTATAAAAAAAATTATAAATTATATCAGAATAAAGGAAATATTTATAAATCATCCACTAAGCCTTTACATGCTTAGAGGGTAGACCATTTTTCTTGGCAAATCTTTTTATTTGTGAGCACAGGGAGAAGATTCCTGCCGACAGCGGAGATTTTTTTCTTGAGATACTGAGATTCAATAAACAATATGTGGGGTTCTAAAGGACTCACTTTTATAGAGCATAAATAACACCCTTTGTTGCCAACAAGAATTATCTCGAAATGTTGAGAGCAAGATTTTTCCTGGCAATACTTTTGAGTCCTGAACAATGCCTCAAAGACTCCAATGAACGTGGGCTTATGAGGCCCAATTTACTCCATGACAACGATTAGCATCTTTTAGATTTCCAGAAAAGGAACATTGACCCACAACTTGTACCTTATATAATAAGATTATGTGTCATTTATACCGTCATATGCCTGTCATCAAATTTTTAACTAAAATCTAAATTACTGCACTAAAGTTATATATTCTATTGCTAATTTTAAAATCTATTTTTTTTCTCAATAAAATCCGAGGATAATTATTGGTATGGACGAGAGGTTGTGCAATTGGAGGAAAAAAAACTGATCTGAAAATGAAATCCAAACAGAAACCAACCAATAAAATAATAACAATAAAGCCCAGCTGCAAAAAAACGGGTAACCAACAAATCGGCACAAACGTAGTAACTTCCCTTATCTGTTCTTCCCACCCATTAAATTCGAGGTTGCCATGATTGGTTCAGAGATTCACCTTACGCGCCGACGGGATCTTCCTGTTGCTGCTGTGACTCCTAACTTCTTGCCTTCCCACTCTATTCACTGACACCCGCAAGATTCCAAATCCATATCTCACTTCTTTTCCTTCTTCCTCTTTTTTAAATGCGCTCGGTGCAATAAAAAGTTGAATACTTCGTAAAATTTAAAAATGGAAGACCAAGAAGATTGCTTTGCTTGACAAAAGCCCCATCATCGTTCAAACCTCAAAGCCGAAAAGAAAATAAAGGAAAGCGTCAATATGGGGGTCTAGGGTTCATTCTCTCTCCTTGATGCCGATAAATTTTTCCTTCTTCAAGCACATCTTGTGACCCTTTTGTAGCCATCAGCTTTAGTTTCCTTTTCTCGCTACTACTCTTGTTCAAGGTATTATCTTTTTTTAATTTCGTTCTCTTTTTCCTTAATTCAATGAAGTTAGTGTCAAATAGACTCCGAATTGCCTGGTTCTCGGTACTTTTACGCGTTTAGTTTTTGCAGGAAAAAGAAAAAGAGTTGCTGATCGATCGGTCTGTTTGGCTGCAGGGGCATGCAGGTTTTAAGGGAATAGTTTTGGTCCGAGGTTGGTGGTACTGTCTTGTACACGAATTGAATTGGTTGAAAAAAATCAGATGCCGGACGAAGACTTAGTGGAGCTTAAGTTTCGTATCTTTGATGGTTCAGACATTGGGCCCTTCCGTTACCCGCCAGCTTCTACCGTGGCCATGCTGAAGGAAAGAATTGTTGCAGAATGGCCAAAAGGTTACCAGCTACTCTTGCTTTTAATCTGTAAATTGTTCTATGTTCGTGAACAGTGTGTTAGAATGATAATTGAATATGCTAGGAAATGCACCAAGTTGTCTGGCTTAAACAAAGTTAATGTTCCTACACTTAGTGCATTTTATTACAAGGCTCTGTTACGTTCATGATAATCTAGCAGTTTCTGATGAACAAAGGTCCACATGATCATATTTCCTGGCAGCCGTATGAACAAATCTCATTCTGGTAACTTTTTTAAGAAAAGATGCAGGTGTTGCTAGAATGAATTTGGCATAACTATACATTCCTTGCTCTTAAATTGGCAGATGGGTTGGTGAATTATTTGTATTTCAGTTGTTTGTGCATGCCAATTAAGAAGCCGGATGAGCATACACAATGACATTTCTTGCTTTAGATGACAGTTATTTGTACTTGACATATCCTTTTAAATAGAATGCTGTTGGTCCTCAAACTCTTGTGGATACTTATAATATTGACTTGTTCTTATCCCTGTACCTGCAAATTTAGATTCTAGGATGCTAGAACTGGAGCAAGAGCTTTGCCAACAAGGCAAGGCAATCTTTTCCATAACTCCATTTTGTTTTCTGAGGATTGAATTCAATTAGTTTGCAGGACTACCTGGATCAGTTCTCATTTGCCTGAACACTCTAATTTTCTTTGATAAATTTGTCAAGTTAGATTGGCTTTAATGTAACATTTATTGCCATATTAATTTCTTGTGTTCATTAAATAATGTTATCCTATAATGTTTTCTGAGGAAATCCCGAAATGTATGCTCTTCGCGGATGATATAGTTCTTATAGCAGAGACAAGAGAAGAGGTTAATTGCAAACTTGAATTATGGAGAAGGACATTGGAGTCGAAAGGTTTTCGTCTGAGTAGAAGTAAGACGGAATATTTATATTGTAAATTTGGTAAAGGACTATTCGACAATAACTTGGAAGTGAAATTGGGAGATCAAATTATATCTCAAATGGAAAAGTTTAGATATTTGGGAGCCATTATTCAAAATAATGGCGAAATCAGTGAAGATATTTCACATAGAATTCAAGTTGGGTGGTTTAATTGGAGAAAAGCTAAAGGAGTTATTTGTGACCATAAGGTGCCTAATAAACTTAAAGGAAAGTTTTATCGCACTGCTATCAGACCGGCAATGTTATATAATAGTGAATGTTGGGCTCTAACGGGACAGCAAGAGTATAAAGTTGGAGTAGCAGAGATGAGAATGTTATGATGGATGTGCGGACATATATGTAAAGATAAAATTCGAAATGAGCACATACGCGAAAAAGTGAGGGTGGCACCTATTGAGGAAAAAATGGTAGAAAATCGGTTGAGATGGTTTGGGCATGTACAAAAAAGACCAAGGGAGGCACCAGTGAGAAGAATGGAATATATAACTTTGAGTCCGATTAAGAGAGGTAGAGGAAGGCCTAAGAAAACACTCTTGGAAGTTGTTGAACGCGATCTCTTAATTAATAATATTCCTAAAAGCTTGATAAATGATAGAGCACAATGGCGTCTTGCAATCCATGTAGCCGATCCCACCTAGTGGGATAAAGGCTTGTTGTTGTTGTTGTATAATACGTAATCTCTTTGGACCATGATATAAGACATTGATAACTAATTCACGTTTCTCGAAAAATGTTAATTGAAACCTTAATTATTAAAAAAAATACATATTTTCAATTATACCCTCCTCAAATACCCTATATAAGTGCCTTAATAATGACAATTGAAATTTTAATGCATCATTTTCCTTAAAAAGAGTGATAAATGAAGTAGGAGTATAGTTGAAAAAATAATTACAAAAGTTACCAATACCCTATATTTTGTACCATGGAAGCTTCAAGAAGATGCTTTATATTGTGGTTTGGAGAGAGTAAGGCATATCATGTTATTGTATTTGGTGTAATAAGGAAGGAAGCAAGCTAGCTATAATAATCCTATGTTGTAGCACTGAATGACAAAGCTTATCCAGTTTTATGTGAGAGATGATGATGTTTAAGTGTCTTATGAAAACCTTGAAGGTAGACTAGATCGATTATGTTTACATAATGCTTTTTAAGTTCAATTTAATGACAACTTTTGATGAATTCACTACAAAGAAGTCTTTAGACCAAATCCGCATGAAAGGGATTTAAAGGGGAATATTGCTGTATGTTCACCCTTTTCATTTTCTGGCCTTTGCATTTGTGTGTTTTTTTGGGATTATGATGCTGTTGGATAGTTTAATTGGAGTTTCTTCCTTAAGTAAAAATGATTGAGAGAAGGAAATAAGAAAAAAAATAATAAAAATACCATAACCAGTTCAGGTTGTTTAACTATGGAAGTATGCAGAGAGATCATTTAAACCCCCCCTCTCTCTCCTTTTCTCTTCACCCCATAATGCACGAGAGGTATTTAATTATTGACGAAAAAAAAAGAAGAAAGAAAAGCAACGTGTAATGTTGAAGCCACTGGAATCAGCATCAAATGATGAAAGGAGCTGTGGTGGTGTGAGATCTTAATGAAGCACTTTTTCCTCACTAATAGAGTGCTTAGTTCAAAGGATCAACTGGTTCGGACTGATAGATTTTTGAAGAATGGCTATAACGTTTATGCTGGATTTTTAATGTCAGAAATTAATTATATGGCTTTTAAATTGCTATCGTAATCTAAGCTGTATCTTTGTATGAACTTGCTCTTAAAAAAAAAAAAAACATTATGAACTTACTCCTTTAGTGACTGGTGATATTGAGTCTATTATGTTCTTGCCTAAAGGGGTCTTTTGGTTGATTGCATGGGTTTGTGAGATGTGTATAATAGACTGGTGGGAAAGGAACCTGTGATTAGACTGCTCTCAGTGTAGAACTTTATTAGAAGTTAGATAATATAAAAGAATAGAATAAATTAAGTATAGTTTTTAATTGTTCGCGTTCAACTATCAATAGATCAATTTATAGTAAGCTGCAGTATTCTCAAATTATGAATAATGCGGTTCATTCCTTAGACACTGTAATTTAGTAGACAATTTATCAAGTTTTATCTAGAACATGAAAAGTGATTTTTTTTTTTTAATAACTCAGCACTACATGATTGGGTCTTTTAGAGAAGTTCCTCTCCCTGTCATCTTTGTATGAAAAATCTTATCTGACAGCACACACCTGAAGTCTTCAGATGGCTAGGTCTCTGCGATTGCTTGAATTTTACTTCCCCTGTAATATATCATGTCAGCATCACTCTATATGCGGTCATGATATTCTGTTTCCAGCAATAACGTTGAACTAAATTACTGAAGAGCGATTAAATTAGATAATCCCATGTTTGGTTGGATTACATCACTATTTAGTGGATGGTTGAATTCTGTAGCTGTAGGACATTGCATAGTTCCGTTGCTAACATTTATTTTATTTTCTTCTTGCTGTTCTGTATTCAACTTTTCATCTACGCGCACACTCTTCTTTAACCTATCTGAATTTGAATCTGTTCTGATCGTCCGTAGGCAAGAAGACTATACCGAAGGCAGCTAATGACATAAAACTTATAAATGC
This sequence comes from Prosopis cineraria, assembly GCF_029017545.1. Lineage (NCBI taxonomy): Eukaryota > Viridiplantae > Streptophyta > Magnoliopsida > Fabales > Fabaceae > Prosopis > Prosopis cineraria. The sequence goes on along the minus strand of NW_026557273.1, from coordinate 14,483 downwards.
TGGAAAAATTTTGGAAAACAACAAGACAGTTGGTCAATGTAGAGCACCTTTTGGTGAGCTTACTAGTGAAATCACCATGCATGTTGTCGTCCAGCCATCTTTGGCAAGATCAAAAGCAGGTACACTTCATTCTGAAATATTTCGTGTCAATATTGTCTGTTAATTTTCAATGAATGACATGTTTACTTCAGATACCAGTGCCTTATGTCTGCACTCGTGTCATTGGCTTGTATAGCAAGCATCAACTATGGAAGATGAGTGTGTATTAAGTATGGGAATATGGTGAAGCGAAGTATCAGGGATCATTTCCTTCTAAAATGTGTAGATGCATAATTATCTTTCTTTGGAACGTTGAAATTTGCTTTCCTTGGTTTGAGCAGAGAAAGATGTTGATGAGCTCCCAATAAAACCCATATGTGCGTGTGCAATATTGTGAGAATCGACCATTATCCAGAGTGAAGCTGCTGAGTTTTGCCTTGTGGATGCTAGGATCTCTCTGAGGTCGTGGGAATGCGTAGCTGGATAGACAAATGTTTGTTGGAGGCTATTCCTGACTTGTCTTCGATAGTTTTCTTTGTTGTATAAAAAATGGGTTTGTTGTGAAAGTCTTGTACAATACGTAGCATACAAAAACGTTCATGATCTCTGTTGTGAGTACGTTGAACGGTACTCTAATGGGATGGAATGATCAAATATTATATACATATAGCCGTTTCTTGAGCACTGAATTGAAGTCACGTGACGGTTAAGTGTGTGTTATTTTTCATATGTGGACGATACAAGCTGATGTGAAGAAGGGTCCTTAAATCTTGATGTCCATTATTGACAGTATCTGATTATCGCTCCACGTCAACACTGAGATTAAAGTTAAGTATTTGTAAAGTATTGATAGGTGTCAGATCTCATTGTCCACAATGCTACGCGTTGAGGAAGACATTGTCAGAACATCGACCCGGAAATTTTCGCGCTTTGATATCTTAGCATGTAGGACAGAGAGCTTACATGGTTTGTCTGGCCACCATACAAGATAATTCCATAGGGATAAACTACAATTTTCGAGGTATGATGACAGCGTCTGTCCTGTGCGTTTCTTTAATGATGTGCTTTTAGAAGGATCCGAACATGGCCTACGATTCCAAGGGCCAGGGTGAAAAAGATGTCTACATGTTTTTGGTCGAGGACGGGTAAGGAGGTGGAGAGATGACGGGAAATTAGTAATCTCGAGTGAGTGAGCATATTTCTATGTTCAAGACACAATTTATGACTCTTGCATTTGAATAAGATTTAAAATATATTTTTATCCCTATATTTTTTTCTCGAAAGATGCTGAATATTCTATATTAATCAGTGGGATTTTTTTTTTTAGAGGAGTAAAAATTCCTCTTCATTAAAAATACATTTTAACCTCCTGTAATATGTAAACGATAATAAGATCTCACTAAATATCATGTTTTTTTCTTAAGTTTCTAGGAACCTTTAAAACATTAATATTTTTTAGTAAAATAATTGAAATACCCAAAGTTTAAAATAAAAATAAATATTAATAATTAATTTAATTTAAGTAATGATTTTTTTTTGGTAATGACTAAAATGGAACAGTCAATCACAAATTTCTTTATGCAAATTTTGTATTTACTGAAATTCAAATGTTATAAATATCCGTAAACGGCAGGGGTTTTTTCTCATCTAAAAAATAGTTTGGGAGGAAATGATTTATTTATTATTACAGGGTGCTCAACATTCTTGAAAGAAAAGTATATGAGTAAAAATGTATTTTAACCCTTTAAAAAAAGACTTCATTTAAAACTATTGAGAATATTTTTGTTGGCCAGAAAAAACCCATGGATATAAAAAAAAATCATGTTAGCTAAGATGTTATCAACTAAATTTATCAATCAAGTTCAACCAAATAGGACTACTAGATATCATATAATCACATCAAAAATAAATGCTTTAATTTTTGGATTTGGATCCTCTCAGCGGCAAAATTCTAAGCATTCTTTAGTAGCTAAATCTCGACCATTCAAATGGTCAAAATCTCATCAATACACACATCACATGATTATTAAAAATATATGTAAATAATTTATTTAAAAATAGTAAAGAAATACATTTTGAAGTATCACATATAGGTAAAAATAGGTCAAGCTTGAGTTAGATTTTGAATAGACAGGCTTATCCTATTTATCTAAATAGAGCTAATTATAAATTCAGGCATGTTTTTTTTTTAAATAGACCATATCAGAATTTTAACAGGACATGCTATATGTCTCTGTAGGCCAGGCCTATTTAATAAAAATGTTGATTATATTAAAATAAGTAAAAAGGGTTGTAGAAACAGATGATATATCTTGTTTAAATTTTGACATGATTTGTTCATGCTTAAATTTATAATTAGGTCTATTTTTATAAATAAACTAAGTATGTTTACTTAAAATCTGATTTAAACCTGACCCATTTGTATCGAACACAATATTTCAATATATATATATATATATATATTACTCCTTAATAATAAATTATTCATATGTATTTTTAATAGTCATGTGATGTGTGTATTAATGAGATTTTGGCTACTGAGGAGATTCAGTTCCCTGATTTCTTTCTATTATTTGGTTAAAATTATATAAATATCTATAAAAAATAAATTATCATTTGGTAGTTGTCACGTGTCAACTAAAAAGTTTTTTTGACCAACAATTAAATAGTTCAAGATCTAAAAAATTTATTCCTTTTTCTCTATTTCCCATTTATACCTAAAACTATGTTATTTTCCGACCAATTTGAATTCAAGGTGGGTGGGATCTGAAGACTAAAGAGACAACTCTTTCAAAAACGATTTTTTTTTTTTCCCTGCAAACTCAAGGACAAGTTTATATTCCTGCGGACCGGAAGTCCAGAACCTTAAACATTGTAATTAAACACCCTAGAACCTTCAAGCGAGGCCAATATTTGTTGATATTTGACAAATCATTATGGCCTATTTTGGCTTGTTAGAGGGTGTGCATGAAACAGTGTTTTATTTTTTTTAATGTTATCTTTATATTTAAGGAATGAAATCCAATTCACAAGCCTTGAACTAAAAAGACAAAAAATAAGGAAAAATTATATATTTAACTTTACATATTTAATATGTTTGTTTTCAATTAAATTAAGATATATTAATATTTTATTAATTATTTATTTTATAATAAATTCTCATTATTAATATTATTAACCCCTTAAAATTTAGTTGTCATGATTTAATTAAATATATAAGATGAGGTTTGTAAGTATTGTTAAATAATTCGACCATGTGATTCAATTAATTCGTCCCTAGAACACAGCACACTGCTGGTAACACCATAACAGAAACTTACTCTTTTAGTTTTATTTATAAGTTATTTCTAACATATTTCATCATCATTAAAAAAATTTTAAAATTTATTAACTCTATATTAAAATTTAATAAATTTTTAATTTTATTTTTATTAAATATATACACTTTAATAATATATTTTCTCTCTCCAACATTTAAGAGTGAATAAAAAAAATTTATAATAAAAATTTAATAATGTGATTTATAAATAAGATTATTTGTTTTTTCACTCATTACTCTCTAAATAGGATATTAATTACATGAATGAACACGCTCCTGCCAAACCAAGACTTCAGCGTGGTTGCATTAATTGGTGTCTCCCTCCAGTATCTTTCATTCAACTCAAACAAGTACTATTTAATATTGTGGCGTTAAAAGGAGGGTAAAAATATGAGGAAAAATAATTTTTACCTACTATGTAGATTTCAATGCCAATAATTAATCATTGTTGTTGGGAAAAAAACTTTTTAAAAAGTAATTTTAATATTTCTAAAAGTGTATTTTAGTATATAAAAAGATCAAATGTCTTGTATATAAGAACATGAGATTTTTTAAAATACGTCTTACTATATTTCAAATAGGATGAAGTAATGAACAAATTTTGTTTTGTTTTTTTGGTTAAAGCCTTAAAAGGGAAAAGAACCACATGCAATAAATACACAGTTGAGCACCATGTATGTGTGTACTGTATCTCAGCCTCAGCATCGCCATGCAGATGCAGCAATTAGGGCTCGGTCTTGCCATCCCAGTAGCAAGCAACCTTTGTCCTCCGTCAACCTATATCCATCGCACGAATACAAACCCAGCAATATCTTCGACTGAGTCACCGCGTTCGGACTCAGTGGCACCCCCCTGAACCCTCTCCCTTCCATTATCTTCCTCCATTTCTCCAACCTCTCGTGCCTCTCGATCCTCTCCGCTCCTTCACAGGCCACTATGTTCCTTATTTCTGGCGCAAATATATACTGCTCCACCTTAGCCCTCTGCGCCGACTCCGGCGGAAACGTCGCGTCCAGAGAATCGAAAATCGCTGAGTAATAATGCAGTGCCTCCAGAAATCTGCCCAGGAAATACGGTCCGTTATGACTCGCTTCTTGCTCCACAAGGGTTACGATGTTGGGGGCTTGGTCCCTTATTATTCCCAGTAAATTTCCCATGCAGTTTCCTGGGACCCTGTGAAGCCGATTCACGGAGTTCACCGCCAATGCCTCTCCGACCCGACGGTTGAACATGTGGGGCTTGAGATCTTCTAGTTGCTCGCCCACCGGGTGGAATTCAAAGGGGATGTTGAGAGAGTGGGCTAGCTCCGTCAAGCACCGGCCCGTTTCCCTCACGGCCTCGATGCTGGGCCCGACGCCAGTTATTCGCAGAAACGGGGCTCCACTGGGTCGGGCTGCTAGTGCTTGCATGAACGCGGGCCATTGGTAACCTTGGAGGATGTCTAGGTCGATTATGTGCACTCTCTCTTCGGCCTCGAATGCTTCGAAGATTGCTTGGTTTGCGGTGAAGTGGGCGAATTTGATGTAAGGGCAAGCTTGGTAGACGATTTGGTATATCTTGAGGATTTCTATGGAGTGTTGCGGGAAACCAGAGAAGGATGGCTTAGGGTTGGAGGAGTTGATGATGGATTTGGTGGTGAGAGTGGCTGCGAGTCTTGCGCTCAAGGCTTCGGTGAAACAGGACGCGACTCGTTGCATGGAGTCACCAAGAGGTGTTACTACACGATTCAGATGGTGCAAGTACCTTCTTGCCAACATGTATTCTTCTTTGGCCACTGCCTCAGCACAGGCTAATAGCAGGTGCACCAGTTGAAGTCCACTGTCTTGCTCCTATTTATTCAGTTAAAAAATCGCTAGATCAGACATAAGCATGTGTAGAATAAGTCAACCACACGAAAGCATGCATAAAGTATGATTTGACTTTTTCTTTATCTTGATTTATTCTCTATTTTCTCGTGTGCATATATCTGAATACTAAAAACAAACACTTTTTGATGTTCCTTTGGTTTCTGTCTTGAGTTTTTCTCCCTTAGCTTGTAGCCTCTGTACATTTTTTGTTTTATAAATTAATACAATTCCTCTTTCAATCGGGAAAAAACAACACTCGTTATAGAATAACCAGTAATTAGCGTATCTGATACTGTGTTAAGAAGACAGCTAAATGTCAGGCTTAAAATTTTTGACGAAGACGCAAGACAAATTGAATTTTATGTACATGGAAATTAAAGCAAAAGACATCCATGATGAGTCACTGAAGAAAACTGAACTGCATGGGAACCGATAATGGGAAAGATTTTACCTGCTCGGTCCCTATAGGAATAGGCACCATCAAGCTATGTGGCTGTGAGTGTGATTGCTGTTCCGATTGCTGCTTTTGCTGTTTCTCTTGCTGGCGTTCTTGCTGCAGAGCTTGTGAAAGAGATGCGCTCATCTGATGCACGTCACTCTCTTCGGTAAATTGAGAGCCATCCGGCATTAAAGATTCTTCGTTCAATGATCCACAGTATCTTGAAGAACTTGCCATCGTCAAGCTGTCCAAAATGGGCGGGATTGAAGCTGATATGTCAAAGCAGTCTGATGAACTTCCAATATCAGACAGTTTAGTGGATGAATATCCACCAGCGAGTCCATGATCCCCTTGATAGTCCCCCAAGAATTCTTCTATGGTCCGAAGTGAAAGGTTCTCCACGGGCTGTATATACTGGTTGTTTGGAGAGTTATATACCCTATGGAGGGGACTGAGTCCTTTACCTTTGTGGGCGCTGGCAAGTGCTCCGATCTGCGATGAGAAGCGCGGAGGTGAACAACCTGAGAGACTCTGTCCCTGCATTGCCTGAGCATAGTTGTAGTTGCAGTTGTAGGTAGAAGCTTGAGGGGAAGGCATGCTCCTCACCGGCGAAGAGATCATGAAATCGGCGTCTAACTGATCGGAGAAGAAAGACTCCCACATGGAACTATCTGGTGACTGGACTTCCACATCCCCATCCAAGTCAAATTTGAACGCAGGAAGGTTTAAGCTGGGAGGGGTTAGATTAGTCTGCTCTAAATGTTCAGAAGACTGGGCAGCATTTTTCTTGGACTGCAAACCCGAGTCGTTTGAAGAAGTGGGCTGGATTTTGTTGCATGAATTCTCACTCTTGAGGGACAGTGAACTTCCACAAAGTGAATTGATCATATTTTTGTCTGAAAACAATAAAAATAAAAATAAAAACCTCTTGATCCCTCTCAGTGTAGCAAGAAAAAATTCGAATACCTGAGAGAGGTTCACGAGAAAATATGATATTTCTGAGATTTGGACGAAGCGAAAGGAATAAGAAGGGGAAGGCGACTCAGTCTGAAATTAACTAGCCAACTCGGTATAGTTGAATCAAGTATTAATGGAAAGAGCAGAGACAGTGTTTTCTGGCTTCTCATGTAGATGGCTCTGAAAGGGGGGGACTGTGGGGACAAAACCTAATTTCAGTCGTATGTGATTGGAGGCTTGTCTTTGATAATCTCCATTCTAAGCCCTCTTGGGATTCTAGCTGGAATTTTAGAGGCCTCCATATTGTCATTTTTGGTTACCTGTTTTAACTGTTTACTATATTGACTTATTGGCCCGTGCAGGACTCATGCCTCGCGACGAAGAAGAATATGCAGGGTCCCACTCACCTTGGGCCGGCCCATCTGAGTTTTGGGCATCTAAGTTAATTAAGAACCATTATGAGAATCGCCCGTAATTAGTTGTTAATCTGCAATTGGGCAGCATTGCCAATAGGAAAGCGACAATGACGTGAAAGCTGAAAGGAGGGAATAAAAAATGAAAAAAGTGCAGAATCATGGAATGTGAGACAGATATGGAATTTCCTCGTTGGCCAAGAAAAGACAGAGACAGAGATGGAATGAATGGGCCAATTCAGTGTTGGCCTTTTTCTTTTTTCTTGTTTTGTTTTGGTTGTTTAAATCAAAACACAGGTGGTGAAATATAAAAGGTTACTATGGTTTCAATGAAGGAAAACCACTGGACTTTGGTGCTAATGCTGTGCTTTTCTCTGAATTCAACTTTTCATATTTATTTATTTTTCATTGCATTTGAGCGTGTTTTTATTATAAGAGACTTGTTAAAGGCACCGCATTAGATGTGACAACTCTCTCAAAATAGAATTTGAACCTTGATTTACATTTAAAATTTTAAATAATAAATTTTTGAAAAAAAAATTATAAGGTTATCTTTGTTTTAAAATTTAAACACATTAACATAAAAAATACTAAAAATATAAAAATGAAATTAAAATAAACTCGTGTTGCAGGAAATCAATGTAGACAATTTAAATTGATAGTGAGCACTTGATGCTGCTCAGCATTCTGAAAAAGACAATAAATGATATGAGAATTGAGCAATGCAGGGAGGGGGGAAAAAGCGAAGAAGGAAATAAGAGATGCAGAATTAAAAAATTAGGTTGACATTGTCATAGAGGAGTGAAGCATAGGGGGTTTCGGCAGGGAAAGGGAAAGGGAAAGGGACAAGAAAAGAGACATAGGGAACGGCGTCGCATCCAACGTCGGTGGGGCGGCCTCCCCCTTTGGATTTGCCAAAGGAATGGAGCGCTTGTCCCCACCTCTTCTCCCTCATCGGCGGCATCTCTTTTCTAAAAATTTATGTGTTTATTTAATTAGTTTTTATTTAACCAATGACGGAGTCTTGCTTCTTCCTCCGCAACACGGATGCGGTTCCCTCCTGCGGCTTTTCCTCTGCGTCCCTCCCCGGCGAACAAATAGTGTGTGATGCAGTGCTGTAATTAATAATCATATTAACTTTCCATTTAGAAATGTAAATATATTTTTTCAAGGGTTAGATGGTCAATGTAAAATATTTTTATTATTTCAAAATATCATTAATGTATTTTTTTAAGTTACTCTTAATAGATAAATTATTTTATACTTATTTTATTGTTAAATAAATTGATAAAGATGAATATATAAATATTATGTTAATTTAAAGACAGTTAATTAATTTGTTAGGACGGTTAAAAATGCAAGAATAAAAAAAAGTAATTCTTATTTTTCTTATATTTTGTTCTTTTGATCACGTGAGTACTCCCGCAGTTGATATGACGTCCCTCCTAAAAAAATTTGTCATAGTTATGCTCTCGCTTCACTCTCAAGTCTCAAGTTTATAAGAGGAAACTATTGAAGCGACTGCTTGAATTTTTTTTTTTTAAAAAACAAATCGTGTTTTTGTTATCAGAAAGAGAAAAGGCCCAGTTTTGCTTGTATTAGATTGTAACTAACAATTGGCCAGTGCGAGTGTACTGGGCAAGTAAATAGAAGAGACAGAGACATGATAACAAGAAGTAGCAACAATAATACTACAAGACGGAACCCAAAGTAAAAACGCGCGATGACTGCTGTGACTTTATGATTGAGATTTTATTTTTATCTATCGTTAATAAACTGCCACTCTTCCAACAAGTAAGTGCTCAATTTAATCCTGAAAGCTAAAATGGTTTTCAAATTAATTTTTCCCGTGGAATTGCTTTCATAAATAAGATAGCATTGATAATTTTTACATTCCATTGTGATGAAATTAATTAATTAACTACCTAGTATCCATTCATGCGACCATGTAATCATAATCAAACGGCATAATAACAGCACTACTATTAATAATAATATCTTTATTTCTGATTTGAAAAAGATATATTACCCGTGAATAAGTAAATTTGACATATAATCTTAACAAGGAATACATTAAAAATGCGCAGAAGAATAAAACGAGAGAAATTGGTATTTTGTGGGGCTGCGGACATTCCCCAATGCCGCCTAGAAACATTTTCTGACGCCAACCTGTCCCTTATGGCCCTCTCTATAATTTCCAATCCACAACAAGGTTTTTTTTTCTTTCTGAAATCAATTTAAGCGTATGAGAAAAATTTTCTAAAGAATGATGTATTAAATATTTTTTATTTTCAGGTCAAAATTACTAATTTAATTACGTATCTCTAATTTCAGCAAAATAATTTGAAGTGACTCATATTCACGATGATAACTTCACAAGCAAGCTGTAACCATTAACAATAAGGGTATGGGCCAACACCAGTCAGGGTTACATGTTTGGTGAAATGGATATCCAGCTTTTCAATCATTGGGATGGCCCAAGCCATGCTACTTGTGGGGTGCCAGGCTGAGTCGTTAATTGCACTTAACGTGGAGTTATCGTTAGTTAAGCAAATGGCCGTGCAGTAATTGCTGCCTAATTGATATTCCCACCGTCCCTGCATTTTTCTATAAGTATATTTTATTCCTAAATATAAGAAATGTCATGATTTTTTTTAAAATAATTAGATAGTTTTACCTTTATCTTGAAAAAACAAAAAAATATTAATTTGGTGCTTTATTCACCACCATTATAATATTAATTGACATTATTAGGGATAAAATAAAAAAATTATTGTGATTTCATATGATTTCAACTATATAACAAACTTTTATTGATATGTAAAATCTGGTTAAAAACACATTATATATAAAGATGGAAGGAATATTTCTCCAATATCACAATATAATTCATTACGGATTGATTTACATGTCTCAAAAAGCTTGTTAACATCTTAATTTTCTAAAATATGTTTACATATTTTTAATCGTACCTTCAAGTGTAATAAAGTTAACCTTTGGATTATTTAAAACATACTCATTGATTTTTCAATGAAGTAAGGTGCGATTAATATATATATATACAGTGGCGGACCTATGTAGGTGTGAGCGTGGGCAGATGCCTCCACTCGAATTTGTGTAACTCCAAATGAATAATATAGAGTTTAACATTATGCCCCCACTCATCCATAATTTTTGCACCCGATAAAGTAGTAGGAAGAAGGAACAAGAATGCTGTTCACGATACCAAGGGGAAGAATATAATCCACGAACTAGGAAAGTAAAAGGAATGATGGTGGGGTCAGGAAGTAATGTTTATTACAGGTGATATGCAACTAATTTAAGGTTATTTGAATTTTTTTAGTACTTTATTATAATTATTAAGGGCTTTTTTATGTTAATATTTTAAAATTAGGATTTTGGATGACATGAACTTATCTATTTTGATTAACTATTTAAAATAAATGAATATAATTTTTTTTCTAAATTTTGAATATAACATTTTGTTATTAGGGGAGCAATAAGATGTTGATCTAAATTTTATGAATCTAAGCTCTAATTTATAATTTATTTGGTTTTTGTATATATTAAATTTTATATTACAATATGCATAATCATTTGTTTTTTCTTAAATAAATATTGCTCCCTGGGATCCTGGATTTGCCATTGTATGTATATATATATAATACCTACTCTCTATATTATAGACCAAACAAAATTTATAGAAAAGGATTTATATTGTAATTCGTAGAAAATTAGTGAGAACCCACACCGCAGAAGTAATGTACACACGTGACATCTGTGAAGCACGACGATATCAATAGAAATGTCTTAATTTGGTGAAAGTGAGAGATTCGCGCCTGAAAATGAGGAACGGACGGGTGCGACTATATGGCATACCCCATACCGATTAGAGTTGAGTTACGTGTAATAACAGGCCAAAATATTACAAATCAAAATGAGCTATGTTCCTCAACTTTTAACATATTGTGAAAAAGAGGTGAGTTGTTTGATAATTTATCAATTTTCTTGAATTTCGGACTACACCTAAATCATCAATAGTTTTTTTTTTTCAATATTAATAATTAATATCATCTGAGAGCCAGAAATCTTGATCGTCTCTCGGCCCCGCTCGAGATGGAATGCAAAATTCATTTGAAATCATACTGAAAACAGGAGGTGGAGATATACAGACCGAAACTATGCATGAAAACTGAATACAAAATTATGATAATGACTGTACTGCATGCGTTTCTTTCTAATTAAGGCAAAGCGAGTAAGCGACAGTCGTTTGATGTCGTTGTAAATGGATCACAGGAGGGATTGATGGTGACGAGCAAGATGGTGACCTGGCACTGGTAAGTGACAGTGTGATAATGAAGTGGATATGAGGTTCTTCATCCAAACCTAAAATAGTAGGTTGAGTGAGACACCTTCCAATACCAGGAAAAGAAGAAGAAGAAGAAGAAGAAGAAGCAGCCCTCTTAGTTGCTTAATCTTCACACAACTTTGTAAAATTGTTCGTTTAATTAGTTTCTTTTTGAATTCAGATAGTGAGGCATATACCATTGCGAGGTGCAAATGCAACTACAGCCTACGGGAATGCTCCTAACCTTCCTCAAGCTTTTCTTCGGTTCTTGACCCTTTTGTTGTTGCAATAGTTCCAATAAATGATTGGTTCCAACTAGAAGTTGCCCTGTGCCTATGTACTGAAAAAGAGTGTATCCAACCAGTTCAAATTCTATGCTCATCCCACCATCCTTGGGATGAGATCTCAACCCAAATTTTAAATATAATTTTATATTATATTTATTAAAATAAAAATTTATAAAAATTATAAAATAATTTTAATACTTTTTTATCTTTAATTTGATCTAGATTTAATTTATAGGGTCCAATTTAATATAAAATTTTTTATAATTTATATATATTGATTATCCATATGTACTCTATACAATACAAATAATATAATTGAAGTATATTTGTATTATGTATAATACATTTAAATAAAAATTTAATATTAAATTGGACCCTTTAAATTAAATTTAAACTATATTAAAAATAAAAAAATATTAAAATTATTTTATAATTTTCATAACCTTTTATAAAAAAATATTAAAATTATTTTATAATTTTTATAACCTTTTATTTTGATAAATATAATATAAAATTATATAATAATACTTGAAATCTGGATCATTTCAAATCCCATCCTAAGAATGGTGTTCATCCTTGGGATAAGGTAGTTTGGTGTCGAAACTTCCCTTCTGGCCTTCCGTAGAGCTTCATTGCAATTAGCGTCCCATTGGTGGTTTCCGAACCCACTTGGTTCAAATTGCAGAAAGCCCAGTAGAGAGAAGTGCTATGCCTATGATCCTTGATTAATCCCAAGTCCTCTTTTGTGCTTTTATAAGCCCCCACCTTAATCTCTCTAGAGAGGCTATCAAGCTACATGCCTCCCAGCTCCGGAAAATTCCAAAGAATCCACCATCTATTGACTATTCTCTCTCCTACTCATAAGTTCCATATGTTGCCAAATAACATTCACATGTCTCTGTTTCATATGGAAAAGATAAATTATTTCCAACTTTTCGCTTGAAGTTTGTTCACCACTAACATCTGCCCCTCATTGTCTACACAGCGAACTCGTTTACTATGTGTCAAGGCCTTTGAAAGCAAAGCTATTGCAGAACATCACAGACACTACTAGGGAGCTTCCCTCCATTTTTGCAAAGTTGGCCATGAACCCGATAGTTTTCTTGCTTCTTTTATCCTTGTTTACACCCGTTTTGGAAGTTGAGCCCGCAAAACCCAGGCTGCCAGGGAAACCCAGGTTACCCAGCTCCCACATCACTGTGATGGGCTTCGTTTACTGTGACACCTGCTCCAATAACAGCTTTTCCAGACACAGCTACTTCCTGTCAGGTGATGAGTATCAACATTCTTGTTAGATTTGAGTTTTGTTAATTGTGATTAAACTTCGAGGAACATGTATGTTCTGGTACTGAGCGAAAATGAAAAAGAGTTCACACATTTTACTTCCTTGAATATCTCCAGGAGTAGAAGTCAAAATAGATTGCATGTTTAAAGCGCGCTCAGCTAAAACAAAGGAACAGATAACAGTTTCAGTGAACAGAACGACAGATAAGTATGGAATGTACAAGCTGGAAATACCATCAGTTGATGGAGTGAAATGTGCCGAAGACCCTGATGTTGCATCTTCTTGCCAAGTAAATTTAATGGGGAGTTCATCCTCCTCATGCGATGTTCCTAGCTACAGAAGCACATCTAATGAGATAACAGTCAAAGCAAGAAGAGACAATCTCTGCATTTACAGTCTAACTCCTTTGAGTTACAGACCATCTAAGAAGGATATCGCCTTGTGTGGTAACTAAAAGAAGCAGCTTACACTTGTAGTCTGTTGAATTACTTGGCCACTTGTGTTTGACAAATTCCAAGAACTCAGATATGCGCTATCTTATTTTAGCCTATCAGGGGCACAGATATTTTCTTTCTCCCTCTTGATTGTTTACCTGCATTATTTGTTTGATTACGAAGTAATATATCAACTATGCAAAAAAAAATATTATGCATGTAGACTTTGGCTGGAAAAGAGAACTTGATTTCAGCAGTTGATTTGGTCCCCGTTAAAATGGATTACATTTATAGGACTTCTTTTCTGTGAAATTGCAAGAACAAGTAATTTCCCCAACAGCTTATTACCGGGGGATAGACTGTGTTTAATGATATGGTGTTCCATAAAAATGGAGTGTTTTCAACGGGGTAAAGCAGAATAGCGGTCCAGTATGTCAGTAAATAAGTAAACTGGAAATCCACTGGAAACTGACAAACTTTGAGACCTCAAACTATTTCACTAGCCATCAGATTAGCTCAAACCTATTATAATTAATGTGCCAAATGCAAATTGAGAACCGGAAAAGACAAAAAATTTCTTTAATTCTATCAGATGGAGAGTAGACCACACGAAATTTGCAATGCTCATTCCTAGCAATTAACATTCATAACTGCAATTGTTTGTGATGCTAGGATGAGTGTGGTTTCTAGCAATTGCCTCAGCATATCAATCTATATCTGAAGATTTATTTGCTTTTCTTGTCCATCCTATTTCTTTACGTGATTGCAAGGACCCTTAAGCATGATGCACAACTTGCTATTGCTACATTACCTTTACAGAACAATTAAGAAATCCGTACAAAGAATCAGCCAGCCTGTCATCACCTTTATTAGCTCCATAGTGGCAGATCGCAGCAGGTGAAATTTCACCTCGGACGCATCCAGAGAATGAGTACACTAGTGGGGTCCATGTTGTGCACTTGTGCTGTGCTAGCATCACCACAGCAATAATGAAAACAATAAGAAAGCAATTATAACAGCTTGAAATGGCAGCTGGAAATGAAATGATGCTAGATCTGTAGTTTATCTGCGCACCCTTCCCAGCTACGGATCATCCTAGTGACTCACAGTGAGCA